>NW_020862499.1:0-28887 GCF_003713205.1 Coffea eugenioides | reverse complement strand
CCCAAATAACTATTTTGTTACAGTCATACAAAACACTGTAACTTCCCAATAATTCTTGTGCTAACAACCTACAAACACTTTGTAACTACCAGCAGTTATATATGAAGTTTTGTATTAATTTTCAAACTGTAACTTTTCAATAACTAATTTTGCAACAAACTAATTGGGCGCTTGTTCTATAGTTACACATTGTTCAATGTAGGTTCTAGTATAGTTGGCACAGAGTCACGATGAGCATCTTTGAACCATAGATTCACGACACAATTGAACCAATTAATGCTCCGTTAATGTTATTACTGACATTATTCTAGTGTCAATAGAAAATCTGAATCAAATTCAGAATTTATGGCCACAAATGATAAATAAACAGCACCACGATAAAAATTGCTAATCAGTATTGATGCTAATGTCTCCAGAAAAACAAAACTACTGTCTCAAAAGAAAGGTCCTTCTGAGTAGACTCCATAATAAAATTAGTTACAGTAATCCAAAAGCTGTAATACACATGTAATAATATACAAAAGCACGTCAAATACAATTTTGTGAATTTCTTTCTCTCCCAGTCATGAATACTTATAAATCAGGCATTACCAACATTCAACTGCGCCCGTTTAGGTACTTGCAGGTTTGCGAAGCTGTCCGGAAACTTTGAGTTCTCCGCTGAGTTACACAATCGAGCTGTGTACAGCACTCGATACTTGCCAACATTTTCCTATCAGCACAAGAGGTAGGAATTAGCATAGTTGAGTGCCGAGGTAACAAGCATTAAATCAATTTCAGATGGATTGTAGGGAGAAAAGGGATATCAATTGTAATACCTCTGTAAGCCGAACAGCCAACCTTCCGCTCCAATGCTCTAGGAATGTCATAACGAAAACACCACTGTCACACCTGGTCACGTTGTCTTCTCATTAGTCAGTTATGGTATATATGTTGGACAAAAAACTTAGTACACGCTCTAACAATAATGACGGGAGAAGTCAAACTATTTACACTTTGTTGGGTGAGTGATGAGGGACATCGGCAACAGAAAATCCGAAACTGGAGAAGTCAATTTCCTTGCCAAACTTTGCCGCCACGACCAAACCCAGTGAACGTTTCTATATCACCAAAGATTATGTAAAACTGATTACAATCCACTAATGTGTCACTGTCATGTCGTGTAATGCATTTAGCAATTTGTCCAACATACCAGTCGATTCAGTACACTAATGTCTTTGCTCTTTGCTTGACTGCTATCAGGGTCTAGCACGTGCACTTCTTTCTCTGAGACACCAAAGCTGTAGACAAACCAAGACCCCTCTATGCATACTGGCACAAGTATCTGCGCCAAATGAGGTATGAAAAAGGTCAGACAGGTCATTCTACATAACCGAGTATGACTATGTTTTGAATGTTTAACAGTCACATAAGAAGGTTTGCTGATTAAAACTGATAATTGCATACCCAATCACAATTTGCAGGATCAACCCCCGTATTGTTATTGCGAACCTTGAAGAGCTTTAGAAGCTTAGCAGATAAGCTGGCATCAGAGAGCTTGTCGAATTTTCCCATTTTTAAAATTCCTTCCTGCAACCAATAACATAGCCGAGTGAAAGGTTCATAGAAGACATTAATAATGGTGCGTTGGATCGTAATACCAATTCAGATATGATGATGAGCATCTTTAACACAACTGTAGGATGCAGTCCAAATTTCAAACTCACAACTGCAACAGGTTCTACGATGTAGCGTTCAAGCTTCCTAATTTTGGCAGTTCTTCCACCCCAATTCATGAGACGGGCAAACATATCAATCACCTAATCAATGGCAAATGGTGATCAAAACATATAATTGAGTGTTGCTTGGGTGAGTTTACGTATGACTATTCCAATCAATAGATACATAATCAAACTTTTTGACTAAAAGTAATGAACTACTGACCCGATTAGACACATGCATGCCATTTTCCATTGTCTTCAAGTCAAGCCGAGTCAGCGAAAATTGATACATTTGAACAAGTATGTCCCTATCACATCCAGGACACAATTAAACGATTTACTAATAATTATTACTCCTACTCCAAAACACGAAAATCTGACTAATGTATATGAACTCCAATCTCATCCATATTCAATCTATTTTTCTATGCCATCTTCTTATGAACCACACGCGTACTTATTGTAGTGAATGGATCACAAGATCGAATTAATAGTTTTGTCAAGAATCTTACTTGGGATTTTGGTCCGGATCCCATGCATATGCAGCAACATTTTTTTCGTATAGGCTAACTGTCACAGGTGCTGGTAGAATGAACTCTGCTGACCGCAGAACAGTGCTCTTCTTTGTTGCACGTGTAGACTTGTGCTTCACCTCAACGTCAAGGCCTCCTACAAAAGACAAATAACATGCATTTCATATGACATTCATTTGTTGTCGTCTAACAAATTATAAGGTATTTTACTTCATTCTTCAGACACAATGCAATTAGCAGTCATCAAACACCAATCGATAATTCACTAAATGCAATGTAACTGTCCTAAGAACTATTTGTACAACTCTTCAAACACACTGTAACTAACACTTTTCAAACAGTTGTGATAAATTTTCAAACACACTAACTTCTCAATAACTAATTTGTAACAGACTTCAATCACACCATAACAGTATGCTAAACTAACCGTTTCTAAGAGTTTTCAAATGCACTTTGACCAATAAATAAGTGAGTATCAACCTACAAACACACATTTAAACAGCAATCATTTAATATGGAGTTATGTTTGAATTTTGGAAACTGTAACTTATCTATTAATTATAATAACTAACAGTCTCCAATAACATTCAACTTTCGTCTAAATAATCACTCATGTAACAAGTTACAAACACTTCGTAACTAAAATTCTTCAATTACATCACCTGCATTAATTATGAAATAGTTTTCCGGTAACTATTGTACAATAATGTAAAATAAATTCCGTGACTAACGATCCGCGAATATGGAGTTGTGTATTCAATAGAGCAAACTGTAACTTTCAGGTTACTATTTCGTGACAAACTTCAAGCACACTGTAAACATTCTTCAAACATACTAACTTTTAATCTATAAGTTTCCACATTTTTTGGTAACAATTTTTAAACACACTGTAACTTTTCAATAACTATTTTGTAACATTTTTCCACTGCAATGTAACTAACATTTTTCGAAACACACTAACTTCTTAACATCAATAAAGTCATACTTTCATAATATGCCTAATTACGTTTGTTACATCAACTTCATATGTGTTTCATATCGGACAGGGTATGACAGTATGCTTAACAAGTTTTCGATGATGACAAGCCAGAGTTCAGACCCGTGTACGTAGCATCATGATGGTATAAACAAAGTTACCGTATATGATAATAGATGTTACAGTCATAGTACATGAATTACAACCTTATGAATAATAACAGTATACCAACCTTTCCGCTTTCGACCATATGATCGCAACTTTCGTGGCATTTCTTGCTCAAGCAGATGTGACGTCGATGCACTGGCGTGCAAAGGTGGTTGCACCGTACATTGACCCTCTTCGGCAGGTTCTATGACGTTTGACCTGTATTGCTCCTGCTCTTGCTCTTGAAGCTGTATAATGCTTCCTTGCGCAGTTGTTGTCATGGTGGTTCCTTGTTCCAATCCGCGACTGCTGTTATCGGGTACGACTGAAGAGGTAGGAATTGGATTCTCCATGTCCATTACATCTTCATTCAGCTCTGGATCTTGGATACCTTCAATATTTGTCCTCGTATTGGCATCGTCTTTCTCGGCCTGCGCTGCATTATGCTCGTCTTCATCAGACCCTTCCGCATCAATTTCTTCAGCATCATCATCCTCGTCGTCTGCCCCTTCTTCGGCAGATTGAAATTCCGGCTCTTCTTCGGTATCAGGACTCTTGTGCATTGTATAGTCCTCCTGTACAGGTTTTTTTCCTTTGTCCAATGCTTCAGTCCCAGAAGTGGAAGCTTTTGCTCTCGGCTGAGAGGAGAGGATTTCTGCAATCTTCAATATCCTTCGTTGGCTACTAACAGCAATGTTATACAGCTCATTTAGCTCAGCCTGCAGTTAGATGATGAAATTATCAATCCATAAATGAGCCACATGCTCTCAACAATTTCATACAATACAGGCATATACAATAGTACATTTACGCAAAGGTTCTTAATTTAACATTTGAATTGCGGCCATAGGTTCTATAACTGTAACTTATATACTAAAAAATAAAATGATCACCCGGGATCATTGAAACTTCATACATTTATAACATGATTGGCCAAGAGATCACTATATTTCTGTATTTCCATTCATGTGACTTAATTTTTAATAACTCTCTCGAGAGGGATGTAATATTGGGATTGGTATCACATATCTTCCCAATACTACAACATGAATGAAGTTGATAGGCCTATCAATAACCAATAACGTTGCTTACAATATGCAGTAATTACGTCTAATCAAACAACAAATTTCATTAAATCATGGAACAGACCCACTTACACCGATATCGGCGTGCCCGCTGTTCATCAGCATTCCTACCAAATCAGGGGGTAGTTCAGTACTCTGCCCATCATATTCATTATCTTCCGGATCATGTTGTCCAATCTTTAACAACAAATTAAACCAACCATTTCAATAGAAAAGCCACGCAATACATAGACCACTACCTTTTATATGAAATGAGATCAATAATATATAACATTTTACCAGTTTTCCTTTTCCATAAGCTCCAAGATTTTTAATCTCAAGTGCATCCCTTTCAGAGATCAGAGCATCTGTCCATGCCTTAGCTCGCGGAGTAGTCCTCGACACTTTATGCTTCAGTATTTGTACCCGATCAAGATAATGAATCTGCAATACAATACAGTAATTAATTCAACTGTAGATAAACTTGACCACACTGTTAAAACATCATCGTAGACGCATTCATTTGAGCATAATCTAAGCAATCCATCGCACTGAATTTGATAAAATGTGGAAATACAGACAGTAGTTATGAAGGCTCGCAAAAATAATTGACTCTCTGGTGCACTGTGTAACAATTAGAGCATATTTTCGTCATGACTACAACTATCTAATCTTACCAGCAGAACGAAGATACAACCGCCAACGTATTGGTGCTGCTTTTCACTTTTCTTTTGCACCTCTAGCACCTTATTGCATAGTACGATCCTCACATACTCAGCCCAGTTCAATCTGGCTACCCTATCAACCAATTGCGTACAGTTCCAAACCTTTATTTTGTGCTCGGCTCTAGTGGTTGGAGCCAGTAGACATCCACAACAAAATGCCACGAATAGTCTTAAGAATTCTTCCCCTGCATTCATGGCTACCAACTCATTTGGAAGCTCATTCCATTTGTATGTCCTACGACTTGGTCCACTTCCCCCAACCTCGGTTGTATCGGTGTCTTCAACTGGAACGGGACCTTCGTTCGGGATCCCCAGGATTAAACTGATATCCTTTGACGTTAAAGGTAGCACACCATCTCCACCAACATTTAAACTGCTCAATGTCGGATTAAAGTTGTCAACAAGCCAGGTAGCTATGCCACTAGGAATCCAGTGACACTGTATGTCTAGCAGCCCTCCAAATCCTATGTCTCTAATCTGCTGCTTCTTAGTTTCATCGATTCGTGAAACTAAACTTGACATCTGCTTTGGCGAGCATCGGATAGTGTACTTCTGATTCTACACCATTTTTTAGATATATGCATTAGACTAATATAAGTTTCATTAAATGTTTGATGAATCATGCCGTGTATTTACCTTGATTTGAACCCGTGTTTTTCGCAATATCGGCTTTCCTAGACGTTCCATTTCTTTCTCATACTCTTCTTTCTCTTTCAAATATTCCTCCTTTCGCTTCCTCATTTCTTCCTCACTCAACTTATTATATGCTGCCCGGACAATGTCATTGTACTGCATTGAATAAATAAAATCAAAAAACACGTTAGACTAAACACAAAATAATTGCTCGTTTCACTATTTTTCCCTTAGGCACCCCATCGGTTCAATGATTCTTCAGTTTATTTTGCTAGGACAGCATACCTCGGTCAGCTTAACACCCTTCGCCGAAACCGTGTGTTGATACTCTTTCCTGTCCACATTCAAAACTCCAAAGTTATATGTGCTATTTAGTACCATTATTTTTCCCTCGCATTCAATAATCTTACCTGAACTTCATCCATGGATTCAATGGTGGGACTGGTTCTGCGACCTCGCTTGTTCCCGCTGTAATCAGTTCTTCCTCCCCACCTAAACGATCATTCCTTTTACTTCTTCTTTTCCTTCCCATCCTTCCCCTGAACAGTCAACATTGTAATGCTGAATAATGATGCCAAGTCTAACCTGCCAAGACCTTACGCAAGCACTGGCCACTTACCTATTCGATGAAGTGGGTGCTGCACCGTGTTCTGTACCACCACTTGTTTCGGCGAGTTCTTCTCTGTCTGCTTCCTGAAGTGTGCTTCCTGCTCGCGTTCTTGCCATTGTAAACTAATGTTTTTAACAAACATATTGCACTTCAGTTCCAAAATTTTTTTTCCAACCACAGTCATAACATATCATGAAGTACTGCTAAACATAATATATGAGCATCAAATATTAGTCACGCTAGTTATAGTACAACCTGTAACATTTTTTCTCACACTCAGTAACTCATTCTTCACAGTTTGTTATTTATTCCAACTGCCGGTAATCTACATAATCTGTTGTTCTACCTATCAGATTGTACTTCATCCATCAATTTCTTCTTCTATTTATTATGCTACTGTACAATACCAATGCAGTAGAATAAGGGGCCATCCAAATTTATAGTATCTTCATGAAATTCTATAGACCAGTTCTATTATTGTAACTTCTGATCTATTACGTGTAACAACTATCAAAGATGATGTCCAACCACAACAATTATTGTACAAGTAATCTTCCTTTTCACAATTTGTTTGTCTCAATACCAAATTTTCTGGTTAATTATCCCTCATTTAGTCATTTCATAATCTATTCCCCTGCCTATCAAGTTCAATTCAATCACATTCTCCTTTATTTATCACCCTCTTCAACAATATGAATGAAGCAACAAACCCGTTAAACAATTTTACGTCCTTGTTCATCCAATTTTACAGTGCACTTCTCCTAGTGTCACTATTAAATGATTGCGTGTAATGACTATCCAACATGATGTGCACCTATAATAACTAGTAAGATTCTTAACCGTTATTCCACACTAACTATGCTAAACCTCATGATTTGTTATTCCGTCTGTCTCATATTGCCAACTTATAACCTACTCTCGTACTCATTCACTTCCAACCTAGAAACTTGTCTCTCTTTATGCAAGTAAACCAATAACCTGTAACATCAATGTAAAAGAAAATATGAGAAGCACAACTGAGTACAAAACATTAAAACTCTGTTATTTCTCTGTACCTGTTAAACCACAACATGTAACAATTATCCAACAGTGTGTTAATGCACACGCCCTAATACAATAAACTTACACCAATCAAGACACAAATACGACATCTCAATTTCAAAATAACATTTTCATTAGCAAGTATGAGACGCACAACTCAGTACAAAACATTTGAACTCTATTATTTCTATGTACCTGTTCAACCACAACATGTAACAATTATCCAACACTGTGTTCGTGCACACGAACTAATACAATAAACTTACACTATTCAAGACCCAAAAACGCCATCCCAATTTCAAAATAACATTTTCATTAGCAACTATGAGACGCACAACTCAGTACAAAACATTTGAACTCTATTATTTCTATGTACCTGTTCAACCACAACATGTAACAATTATCCAACACTGTGTTCGTGCACACGAACTAATACAATAAACTTACACCATTCAAGACCCAAAAACGCCATCCCAATTTCATGATAACATTTTTTCAATTATAATCTGCATCCATTTTTTCAATACTAACTATCGAACCCATGCACACATTTTCTCAAGCAGTTGTGCCGCACGATTTCCCCCTTCTTTCCCACTCTCACTCTGTCATGCTCAAAAACTAACTCATAATACTCCTATCATGCTGCACTTACTCATTACTATACACAAAATTGTGCTCACGTGATATCCCTCTAAGCGATCATCCTACTGTACGCCAACAACATCCACAAGTAAGGTCCTTCAACAAGCATGTCAAATCACACATGTTACTGCATCATCGTAGGCCTCAAAAAAATTTGAATACCTGACTGATTTTCGGTCGTTCACTACTCCCGCGCCTACGATCTTCCGCTCTTCAACCTTGGGTTCACCTTTCTTCTTCTTATAACAAATCCGAATCACCAGAAATTTGTCCACCACTCCACCACTTCTTGCTTCTCCTTGCTATTTTTTCAGTATCCAATGTTGCACTTCCACAGCTTTTCGCAATGTCACGCCGGAGAGTGTTGCCAATCTCGTATTTTCCCCTCTTATTTCTCCCTTCGTGGCTTTTCGCATGCAACTGCTTCGTCTGGTTTGGGTGGGAGTCTAAGTGCGGCTTTTCATTTTGGTTTGGGCGGGACTTTGCTTACTAGTGGTCATAAAGTTCCGTTTCTTGCCGTTACGGTCAGCAGAGCATAACCATTTTTTTTATTGTCTCACTTAATAAAACGACGTCGTTTTGGGCCAAACTGAAGCCTTTTGACGTGGTTTATTTCTGGCCTTACCTTTCTTTCTGTGAGGGGACCGTTCAGGAGCGGTCCGTCTGAGGACCGCTCCTGCCCCGTATCCTCCAATTGGTATGGCAACTTGAGACCCAATAATTACAAATATACAGTGACTTTTAGTTAGTGGTTCGATAGGTGCTAGGACACTATGAGCCCAAAGAAAAATGCACGTAGAAATACTTATTCAAGGTTCTCTAGCAAGTCGAGAAATTTGAATCTTTCAAAATTCAAAGAATTCCTCGTTTCGAAAACAAGTGTGCTAACTTTCTCTCCAGGTTAACCTCTACCTCATTCTCTCAGTTAAATAAGACAGTTCTAATGAAGGTCATAGCAAAACCCAATTCAAGAAAGTCCAGTTTACCTTGTAGAGCCACAGGATATTTGAATAGAATCGAGTATTAGATTTCTTAGCCAAGGGGTCCGATTCGAAGATCATGTTGAAGCAAGAAAATTCAAGGGATAATATCAGAAACCTCTCCTAAGGTTTCTTGAAATATCACTAAACTCCCCCAACATTTTGGAAATCTCTCTTACCACCCCTCAAGTGATTGTGGGGTCAGAAGTCACTAGTTGACTTCATCAGTTGCCAATAATACCCTTGTTTCTGCTGTTACCTTATTTAGCTGATAAAAGGAAAAAAAATTTTAAGTAAAGAAATTAAAACAATTAAATATTTTACTCTTAAAGCTTTCTGTGGACATTTTACTCTCAAACATTCAATTTATAATAAATATATAAATGTTTTTAAGTAAAATTCAAAAAGTGTTATAGTAATTTCTTACGAAAAAAACTAGTAAGTTATGTATTTAATATAAATTAAATATTTTTAAAAAAAGAAATATCCCATAAAGTACCAACTCTTTATGGTTTTTCTCTATTACATGAATCAAGTATCAGGTTTGTATGGGCATTTTATTCTGAATCATTTAATTTATGTTAAATACATAAATATTTGCAAATAAAATTCAAAAGCCATTACACAAATATTTTTACAGAAATAGCAGTAACCTCCCTTAAATATAAATGAAGTATTTGAAAGTAAAAAAAATTGTCCATAACATACCAGTTCGTTACGAGTTTCTTCTATTATATGAATAAAGTACTAGCTATTTATGAGCATTTTACTTTGAATCATTTAATTTATATTAAATATATAAATATTTATAAGTGAAATTCAAAAAGTGTTTCACTAATATTATTATCAAAGGGAAACTACTAGGTTTTGTATTTAACATAAATTAAATACGTGAAAGTAAAAAACGAAATTACCCACTTTTTACTAGCTCTTTACGGGTTTCTTCTATTATATGAATAAAGTACTAGCTATTTATAGGCATTTTACTCTAAATCATATAATTTATGTTAAATACTGAATAAAGGAAAAAAATTTAAAGTAAAGAAATTAAAACAATTAAATATTTTACTCTTAAAGCTTTTTGTGGACATTTTACTCTCAAACATTCAATTTATAATAAATATATAAATATTTTTAAGTAAAATTCAAAAAGTGTTATAGTAATTTCTTACGAAAAAAACTAGTAAGTTATCTATTTAACATAAATTAAATATTTTTAAAAAAAGAAATATCCCATAAAGTACCAACTCTTTATGGCTTTTCTCTATTACATGAACAAAGTATCAGGTTTGTATGGGCATTTATTCTGAATCATTTAATTTATGTTAAATATATAAATATTTGCAAATAAAATTCAAAAGCCATTACACAAATATTTTTACAGAAATAGCAGTAACCTCCTTTAAATATAAATGAAGTATTTGAAAGTAAAAAAAAATTGTCCATAACATACCAGTTCTTTACGAGTTTCTTCCATTATATGAATAAAGTACTAGTTATTTATGAGCACTTTACTTTAAATCATTTAATTTATCTTAAATACATAAATATTTATAAGTGAAATTCAAAAAGTGTTTCACTAATATTATTATGAAAGGGAAACTAGTAGGTTTTGTATTTAACATAAATTAAATACGTGAAAGTAAAAAAAGAAATTACCCACTTTTTACTAGCTCTTTACGGGTTTCTTCTATTATATGAATAAAGTACTAGCTATTTATAGGCATTTTACTCTGAATCATATAATTTATGTTAAATACATAAATGTTTGTAAGTAAAATTTAAAAAGTGACATACTAATATTTTTACGAAAGGAAAACTAGTAGGTTTTGTATTTAACATAAATTAAATACGTGAAAGTAAAAAAGAAAAAAGAAATTGCCCATGACATATCAGCTCTTTATGGGTTTCCTCTATTACACGAACAAAGTAATAGCTATTTATGAGCATTTTGCTCTGAATCATTTAATTTATATTTAATATACAAATGGTTGTAAGTAAAATTCAAAAAGTATTACACTCATATTTTTACGAAAGGGAAACTGGTAGGTTTTGTATTTAACATAAATTAATTATGTGAAAGTAATACTCGCAGGTAATTTAATTAGTTACTTAATTAAATGCATTCATTTCATAAACCCTAAAGGATGAGTTTAATTAGTTTAATTGTATGAGTGTCCTAATTAAAGGATGAACTAGCCATTTCTTTGCCCAGTTACCTCTCCATCTGCGCAGCTATTTCAAGCGGTAGTTTCACCTTTTAAAGGAGAAACTGGAAGCACTCAAAATAGCCGTTGCATGTCCAACGGTCATGCAACAGTGCTCATGCCAGAAAAATACTCTCCAATTCACATTGTCCACCTACTGCAACTTTCTTATGTCATTGTATCAGTCAACCTAAGGGTATGAAGGGAACTAAAATACTCTCCCTCCTCCAAAATGCATTTTCTATTATTACTTTTGCTTAGAGGGGCTGACATTGTTAAGAAAATGTCAATTCAAAAGGTGGTAAGAGAGATTTCCAAAATGTGGGGGGAGCTTAGTGATTTTTTCAGAAACCTCAGGGGAGGTTTCTTGTGAGAACCCGTAAATTTCCTTATTTCGAGGCCTTATTTTAATTATTTGCACGCCTTTTATGCATTTTCTTTATTAGAAAATTTTCTAAATAATTTTTATAAGTAAATATAATTTTTAGAAGATTTTTCTAATATCGGTTAGATTTTTTGAGAAATTAAGCACGTATATCGGACGTGGGACCCGCTAGTGCGAAAAGTTCGAAAAAATTCGGCCAGTTAGGTTAAGTAATGGATACTGGGTTTATTTTAGCAGGTGTTAGGAGATAACTAGAGGATATTAAGTGAGTTGGTGTAAGAGAGACAATAGGATAGATATGCATTTAATGAAGTGACAAGTGTCACTTGGAGAATAAGTCTTGAGTTATGACTACTATTCATCCTTTTACCATTTAAATCAAAAATTGACCAAAAATTCACCCTTATTTTAAGCTTCTTGGCCGGCCCTTTCTCAAGAAAAAAGAAGAAAAACTACTCCATTTTCTTACCTTCAATCTTGCTCAATCTTTCATTCCAACCGGTTAATCTTCAAATTACTCCATAAAACCTATTAGTTTAGTGGTATTTAGGTGATTGGTGAAGTTGTTTGGAAGTTTAAGGTGCTAAGTGGTCTCTTTTCTTTGGGTACTAAGGTGAGTAGTGAAGGAACCCCTCTCCTCTATCTAATGATGGTTAATTCATAACTTGTGGTAGCTTAAGGGATGTGATTAGGTGTTATTTCTTGATTTTGGTGGAGATTGATGACATTTTCTATTTAATCATGATTTTTCTGATTTAATATGATTCATATGGTGTGGCTTTATATGATGATGAGAATTGATCTAGAATGAAGCTAGGATGTGTAAATTGTGGTTAATTGCAGGAAATTTCTGTTTTGGAAGGAAATTGTGAAAGTTAGGGTTTCATTCCCCCTCATTCTGCCTGGCACTGTTCATCATAGTTAGAGGCCGAATTAGCCTTGGGTTAAAACATGAAAGTTGTAGGGAATGATAGTTTAGAGATGCCTACAAAATTTCAGGTCAATCGGAGCAACGTAGCTTGTGAAAAGACTGAAATACCCCTGCTGCCCTGTTTCTACCCGAACTTGGTATTCAGCTTTGGTAATTGGTGAATTTGATTGGGAATGCTTCTGATTTGGTGGTTGATGTCTTCTGAAGAATTGTATCCTTGTATCTTAGCTTTCGGATGGCTTTGGAATCACTTGATTTGGACTTAGGTAGCCTGAATTACGGTTCGTTAACCAGAATGCGGTTTGTTAACCTGTTTTTGCGGTTCTGGTTTAGTATATTGAATTTTTGACCTAGTTGCACTATGAACTGGACTGAGTGACCTTCTTCAACATTGTAGCCCTACCTCTTAGCTTCGAAACGGTGTGTATTTCACCTTCATCCGATAATCGTAGTGCCAATGGTGCCAAAATCGCAAAATGATGTCAAAAACTGTTTTTATGGTTTAGAGCTTAATTCCATTTCCGGATTTCCCTGGTTTACTCTAGTGCTTAGACATTCTTATGGAGCCCTATTTTGGTAGTATGTGGAATTGGTTTATGACTTGTAATCGAGTCTTATTATGCTTACTTGAATATTTTAGGGCGTGACGGTGAGTAAAGACGCTCTTTGGGCGGAAGTTTACGAAATTTCCACTTGCTTGCTTGGTGAGTATACTACTCACTTGTTTGTTTACAATGTGGCTTTATTATATTAAACTTGATGCCTTGAAGGCTTATTTGCACTGTTGAAACTGATTAAATGAGGGTGTACTTGATCGCCCTCACCCCTTTTTGTATTATATACGACTGTCTACTGTTTCACTGTGGTACTTGAACTGTACATGAAAAACTGGATTTGGTGTCGCTTGGACGAGTATCCAACGACCATTACTGATACTACTGAGCTCAACCCCATTGGTAGTCGATTGGATCGAGCCGGCGAGGGCTTGGTCGTGAAAATTGACGAGCCATGGGGACTGTTATATGGAATCTTGTAGTAGTGAGACTCTTGATTCCGGTATACTCGAGTATTACCAAATTTCTACTGTTTGGAGTTCGGGCCCGGTAGGGGTATGTTGGGTGGAAAGAATGGAAGTAAAGTGGAGCCTACGGTTGGTTACTCTTAAACATTGACGGAGGGTCAATGAGGTTCGATCAAGAATGCAAGCGAGGAAAAAGGGCTCTTGAGAGCCGCCCGTATCCTTTCATTAACTCTATTGATGCATGCTATGGGCTTACTTTTGATGAATTGGAATGAAAAGTTTTATGCTTATATGAACTTTGCTGCTTGAGTGGTAGTATCTCACTGGGCATAAGCTCACTCTATTCCTTTTGTTTTCCTTACAGGAAATTGAATACTTTTAGAAAGTCCATGAATGTTGGTTGCCGAGTTGAGCTTATGTAAATGAAATTTTGAATAGCTCCTTTTGAGCAAACTCTAAAGTGCATTTTGGATCCAACCAAAACTGTTGTGTTGTAATTTGCAAACCGTACTTGTATAAACTCGTTGGACAACTTGGGTATGTCCTTTTGGGTATGTAAATGCTAAATTTCAAGATGTATATGTTTGATTGATGCTTGGTTGGATTTGGACGTGTCGGTTACTATTCATGGCCGATTCCGTTTACGTTTTTTTTATTTTGAAATTTTGACTTGTCTAAGCGCGCTTGTATGTTCCGGAACTTTGAAACCGTATTGAATTGTCCCGTTAGTCCTGACGAGAGCTGGGCAGGCAGTCCACTAACCCCTTTGGTTCGCCTTAGGGGAAAGTGGGGCTGTCACATTTCTGATATTATCCCAAAATTCAATATCAGTCAGCTCAGTACTTGCTTCGAAATGGGATACTATACAAAAGGTCCTTTCTCAAACCATGACTGTGATGCGTCACCCTCGAGGAGAGAGACCTGGTACTTTGTCAAATTCATGAGGGCATATGTGGGGTCTATTTTAGATTCTGCATGCTAATCAGACTCTTCTCTTTGGCTATTATTGACACCTACTATTCAAGAAGACTCTCAATAACTGGTGCAATGCTGCCCCTCCTATCAAACTCATGCCCTCGAGCACACCATCAGCCGACCAATCCCTGGTGTCTACTAAGTCCTCTTGACCTTTTGAACATAGGGGACAAACATAATTAGACCTTTCTCTCGAGCACCTGGAGGCTACATCCGTTATTGTGACCATGGATTATTTCACCAAGTAGGTTGCAGTCGAACCACTCACTTCCATCACGAGCAAGACTGTCCAAAACTTCTTTGAGAAAAATATTATGTGCCGATTTGGTATATCTTAGGCTATTATCTCGGATGACAAGAAACAATTTGCTAAGAATCTTTTTCAAGGGATGGTGCAAAAAAATGTATAATTAGCAACATTTCACCTCGGTAGATCACCAGTAGGCAAATGGTCAGGCCGAAAATCTCAACCGTACCCTCCTTCGTAGACTAAAAATTCAGCTTCAATAAATCAAAGCTGCATAGGTGGACGAATTGCCCAATGTACTATAGACCTAGTAAACTACTCCTAGATCAACAACCATTAAAACTCCCTTCCCCCTCAAGTATGTGGGCCAAAGCGGTTGTTCCTATCAAAGTCTCCGTTCTGAGTCCTCATCTTGCTATTTATGTGGCCGATGCTAATGATCAAGAATGTCAAATGGGCTTGGATCTCTTGGAGGAAAAGAGGAACTTTGCAACAATGAAAAGTATCAAGTACAAGAACATACTAACCCGATATTATAACTCCTGAGTTAAAGGTTTATGTTTCAAGTCTGAGGATCTGGTGCTCAAAAAGAACTCAGTTAGCCGAGTCTTACCACTAGAAAAGCTTGCTCTAAAATGAGAAGAACTGTACCAAGTTACGGAGGGCCAGTCAGAATGGTTATTGCAAGCTTGTATGCCAAGATAGCACTCCAATTCTTAGAACTTGGCACGTGAAAGTTGTATCATGTTTAAATTACATATAGTGTAATCTTTTGAACTCTTTAACAAATTTAGCTGAAAGAATTTTATTTTTATTCAAATTCCTTATACTTGCATAAAAAATAAAAGGGGGACAGAGTGGATTATTAGAAAAGGTTGGGAATAAAATTAAATATAAATATCAAAAGAAAAGGAATAGTAAAGAAATTCACAAGAAGACAAATTCATTAACAAATTTTTCAAGTACAAATATTACAAAAAGTTGATGTCAAGCACTTAGTTTTGGCCCATGACCTTGGTATCCCCTTGATTCCCCCTCTATCCTCACCCTCGGTTCGGATTACTTCATTGCTACCCTAGTTCTCAATTTCCTCTTCCTTAGTTTTAAACTCTTTCATTTCGGCATTGACGGTGAGCAACCATATCAATAGTCGAGGTGAACCTGTACATATAGTTCAGCATAGTCAACTCGTCGAGGTTTTCTAGAAGGCCCCAAATTTTAGGCGTGCTTTCACTGCCGACTCCTTGACTTTCTGGTAAACCAAAACGGTTTTAAACCCTCTCGTCCTGGGTCCTCTTCTTCTCCTTCTCGTAGACCATCTTGAAGGAGTTGGCCTCGACAACTATTGTGAGAACCCTGAAAATGGATATATAAGCTAGTGCATATTTCATTTGCATTTCTTTTATTCCTTAATAAATTCTAGCATTACTTTTACTTGTTCGCATTTGAGTACGTAAAAATAGGTTTATGTGGAAAATAATATATATTTCTACATTATGAAATTTCTTGGTCTTATTAGACTAAATTAATATCTTTAGAGTTGGATTAAATTTTTCGCCTTAACATAAAATATTAGAATATTTAAATTTCATTATGCTATATTAATGACACTTGAGTCGATAACCTTACTATCTTAAAATAAATTGTTTAAATTTCTATGATTAATTCTAAATAGTTGCTAATGTTAAATGTTAATAAGAATTTCCGCGTTAAGATAAAAACCAATGAATTTTAGATAAATATGATACTAATATACTAAACATACTTAAGGCGTGAAAATTCGATAAATATATCCTTATCTTTCTTTGTTTTCAAATAAGTGTGTAAAAATAATTTTATGTGCAAATTGACACCCTTGGATTAAATTATTATTCCACTTGATTTTATATTACTAAATCAATGAATTTCGAGTTAGACTAACTCTAATTCTTGAGAAATAATAATTGGAAATTCTAATAACTAATTTAATCGCTAAATAATATAAGAATTACTAGGAACCTTAATATTCAAGTTTAATCGATAATTATTCGATAAAAATGGGTTAGGTATATTAGGATATATTTAGGCGGTTGAAAAACGCTTGGGGACAATTTTTAGAATTAAGTTGGAATTGAGAAATTAAGTTGAAGATTAGGGAACAAAGTGAAAAGACTAAAATACCCTTACCATTCCATGCAAACCAAACAAGACTCCTGACCGCAAGTCCAATCACATTTGTTATTACCAATTCGATACGCAACCAATGTTATACGCAATCGATCCTTACACGAAAACCTCTGTCTCTTAAACCACGGCACCACCATACGTCCTTTCTATCTCACGGCTAAAATCACAATACCATTCCCTCTATTTCATGTTTCATTTCACAAACACAAACCGCAATTCCAATTTTTCTCTGCACAAGTAAACCACAAACCGCTTCTTTTCTTGATACCGAGACACCACCTTCACCAAATCTCATTTCCTTCTCTGCACAACTCCACCGAAACTACTGCAATTCCTCTCCACAACCACACCACACCTCTTCCTCTGCCTTGACCGAGAGCATCCGAGAGAGAGGGCTGCCTGGTGAGCTGCATCCGAGAGCTAGGAGGAGGGAACGTGAGCTGCCAGAAATTTTCTGGTTGCCGTGAGCTGGAGTGAAGCCAGGGAGGAGATTTTCAGGAAGCTTCACCATTCTGTACCTTCATCTCCACCAACTCCAACCAACCGACCTCAAAGCCACCAGCTACAACAAATTCCAGCCGCAACTTAGGAGCCAGGAACCACCGACTGCACTTGAAGCCGAGAGCTAGGGAAGAAATTTCTGGAATTTTTTGTGTGAAAGATTAGCTGCTATCTGAGGTAAATTCTGGTCTAATTAGGTTGATTATTAGTTGAGCAAGCTGCATCTGAGCTTGCATGTTTAGATTATACAATCGGATGCTGAAATCAAACCATTAGGAAAATTTCTGTTTTGACAAAATGTTGCTACCGAGAATTTGAGGAGATAATGTAACTCCATTTGTGTTTTTCTGTGGCATCTGAACACCTAAGTGCCTTTAGCTGAGTGAAGACTTGAAGATTTAGACCATGCATGTTGAATTGTGCATTCGGATGATGTGTTAAAGCAGGGAAAATTTCTGGTTTGGTTAAGAAAATTTCTGCCGAGGAACTGGCTTGAATTTGTAGTTTTATTTCTGGCTTCCGGCGACAATCTGAGTTTGTTTAAGTGTTTAACTAGTCAAAAACAAGAAGTTTAAGTCATCTAGTGACATGCATGTGATATTAGGCAACCGGATGAGTGTATTAGAAAAAGAAAAAAATTGATGTGTCTAGATTGAGTCTGCCGAGAGCTTAGCTTAAATTTTTGCAGCCTGATTTGGTTTAATGTTGTTGTTTAAACTTATAACCATGATTAGATGGTTAATAACAAGTTAATTAGGCTCTGCATGCAGCTAATTAGTTAGTTTAAACCAGAAAAATAAAAAAAAAATAAAAAATGCAATCTGCCATGCATGTTCATCCGAACCAAGCAGGAGAATTTTTAGAAAATTTTGATGTTAATGGTTGTTGTTTGAACTCGATTTCTGAACTGAAAATGTTTATTTCCTAGCTAAGTAATTGCATGAGGGAGTTGAGAGTTTAAAAGCATGTTTTAACCCAGAAAATAAAATGAAAACAGAACACCTCTTCATGCATGTCATCCGTGGCTGATGGGCGAAATTTCTGGATTTTTCTAGATGATTTTAGTTGCTGAATGAATCTGGTTTTGAAGTGGAAATTTTTAATAGCTAGCTAAGTGTTTAAATGCTGAATTTGAGTACCTAACACCCTGTTTAAACCAAGGGAAAAATTTGATCTAAAGTATATTAGTTGCTGAAATTTTTTTATGTGATAGTAAAAGGTTGAGTTGGGATCTTAACTTGATTTTAAATTTTTCCCTGAATCTTGATGGATGGAAATGTCTGGAATTTGTTGTCTTGGACTTCTATAAGAAATGTATGGATGGTTTGAATAAAAATATTTTGGTGTTAAAAGAGAAAAAGGAGTTTTTCACAAGTGAAAAATGACATTTCAGATTTTCGGATGTCCCTGACCAGTTTCAGTAAAATGCTTATATCTTGGTGTAGAAAAATCCGTTTAAGGTGCCATCAGTGGCATTTGAAACTAGAAACATAGGCCTTTGTTCTGTAGAAATTTCGTATTTTTCCTCCATGGGTACTGCTGTCTGTGAATCCTCAAAGTAGACTGTTTGGTATGAATGTCCTGTATTCTTCGTGAAACTAAATTTTGATTTGGGTTGAACTTGTAGCTTACTTGTGGTTTAAATTCTTGATTAAATTGTGGTTGGAAGTGATTGATGTTGTCAAGGGCTAATGATTGGTGAAGCCCTTGGCCATTGGAATGATTTTATAAGTATTACTGGATGATGGAATTAATTGCTGGAATGTCTTGGAGGCCTTACTTTTATTTTTATTTGTTCATGATGAGCTTGCTGAAACCAAGTGCTAATGATTGATGAAGCCTTGGTCATTCATTTTATTTTTATCAGAAATGCATTTGTTGAAATCTAGGGCTAATGATTGACGAAACCCTAGTAATTTGCTATGTGATTTTTGCCATATTTTGATCCATAATATGATCTTGAAACGGGATCGGAGCTGTGGAAATTGTATCGACCATGCGAACTCAAGTAACTGTGATCAAATTAATAAAAAAAATATTTTCCAGCTAGTATTAGATTATAAACTCAATATCTAGTGTTTCGCCTAAAACTTTCCAAACCGATAATTTCCTTTAGCTCAAACTAGCCTTGATAGCTATAGTAAATAAATCCTATAGCTTTTGAAAACCCTAAGTCTTATTCCTTTTCTTTTCATTAAGTATTGTTCTTAGCTAGTTAACTATAGGAAAAGTTTCAAAATACGAGTTTTACTAATTTTAGTGAAAAGCCTGGGAAACTTGCTCGGCAAGAAACCCTATTTTAGGAAAAATAGTTTTTAGGGATAATTTTTACAAAGGCCTTAACTTTATAGAAATGTTCAAAGTAACTTCCTAACGTGGATATTAAGAGGTTTGTCGACTTATTTCAAGAAAATAATACTAGTTACCTTTTTTTAAGGATAAGTATCTTAAGAAAAACTATAATAAACATTTCTTCTACTTTTGTCAAGTTTTAATCTAAGGGACTCTTGATTCTTCTAAGGAAAAGTAGACTAGTAGTATATTAAATATACCTCGATGTCTATAAGCTTAAAAAAACTGAGTAGAAACTTATAGTTTCAAAATTTGGTTTTTAGGATATTGCGATGACGCGGAATTCGATTCCCAACTTGATATCTGAACTCCACTCTTGGTGAGTGTCCCCGCCTGTTCTATGCTTACCTGTTTAAAGTACTTTCTTGACTTGATATGTGATAATTTGCAAAACTGGTTTTTGATCCATCGAAGTGAGCTGTGTGTACTTTATCGCACTAGCCGTTCGAGTGGTGACTTGTGCAAAAACATTTTTCTCCTGAATCCTTGATTCTAAATGTAGTTGCGTCGTTGGGTGAATCTCTCGACTTCTGAATCCAACTACCATGAGTCTAAACGTAGTTACGTCGTTGGGTGAATCCCTCGACGCATTAATCTAACTACAATAATGTCGTTGGGTGAATCCCTCGACCAATCATCTACGGATATATCTCGAGTATACTGCGTCCTTAGTCGGCGAGCGGGCCCGGGACAGGGGTATGAACGGTGACGGGTTAGGATCAAAATAAGACGCTCTACATGGATTATAAGTAGTGAGAGTTGACGGAGGGTCAACTACGATAAATGGTGATCAAAAGAGGAAAATGGCTCCTGAGAGCCCATGTATCCTACCTTGTGCTGTTATTCGCTTTCCTAACTGTTTAAATTTGCTATGTCTTTAACCGCTGTTTGTTATTACGTGATTGCATGTTTTGGGGCACCACTGAGATTTAGCTCACCCCACGTTTATTGTTTTCCTTAACAGGTTCTGGAAACTAAAAGCTGGATATTTACTTATGTTTTCTTTTTGGATTGTATTTGAATACTATGACTTATTTTGTGGGCTGTAATGCGTTATTTGGGGATAATGTACTTTTCTTTTTGATTGCCACTTGAAGCTGGAAAATGTGTAAACCCTAATTCGATTGCTTGGCTTGTAAGTTTGTATTATGGATTTATGTGTTTATCTATCCGGTTTGGAACGACTTTATACTTTGGTACGTAGCACGTGGGACGTTTAAGAGCCTCGACTGGCGAATTTATCACTGCTATCTCTGAAGTTAATGTGGATTTAAGGAAGATCTTATTCGAGAAAATTTGTTTTGTAATAGATTAGGTTTTTATTCGAATGGATTTGGGTTAGTATGCTTGCGTGAGTCCTGGCGAGAGCTGGGCAGACGGCCCGCCAACCCTTTGGTTCGCCTTAGGGGGAAGTGGGGTCGCCACAACTATCAAATCCCTTTATTGTGATAGCTTAGCTTACTTTTCTTCCAGTTTCTGGATTCTTTTCTTTGGGTTTCTTGTTGTGAGCTTTACTTCATCTGGCTCCTTGTATCAGAGGATGACATCAATGGCAAAAGTGTTGGCCTACAAGCACTTCAAATTAGTTCATAAAGGCCTAAAGAAAACAAACTTTGTAGAAACAGATAAGAAGCATGTCACAGCGCGACCCAACATCAAATAGTCCCTGAAATTGGATGTCTTGGAGGAGCGTGAAATTCATGATTAGTTCCCAAGCCACTTGGGGTTCCATGGCCTGGTTATTCACCGTCAAGTTCCAATTAAGGCAGAACTTGTTAGTGGGGTGAGTTATTTCACTGGTTAACTCTAGGAAAATGGGAATGACTCGACGAGACCATAAAACAGCCCTTACCACCATTGTGAATAGTTTTTTTTTTCTTCTTGACCTTATTTGGTGCCAAGAAGACAATGGTTACTCCCTAGAAGGCAGGGATTCGAACTCCGATCAAGAACCTGGATGGGAGGTTCTAAGCTCTCCGCATCTTTGATCATGAGGGTCGCCTAAATTGAGTTGACCATTAGTGCCAACTTTTTATGTGGCCTCTGCATCTTCGTGATCATGTTAGACACCTTGGTCATTACAAAAAGGAAGAATAGGCTATTATTTAGTCATCGAGATGAAATGTAAATCATTAGGGAAGAAGATTACAATATCTGTTGAGTCTAGAGCTATAATATGGAACCCTATTCAGCTTGATTAAAACTCAGCTAAGTTACCTATCCATCACCACTGCCAAAAAAAAAAAAAACAATTTTTGATAGTCAGCCCCAACCTAAGAATAATTTCAAATTCCCGATTTCCACATCCCCAGAATTTGGGTCGGTGAGTGCATTGACAGATCTCTACTAGAATTTCTATGAAAAGTCATCAGCCGAAACAAAGAAGTAATGGTGCTTTCATTTTTTTATACAAGTAGGGGCATCCAATACTAACCCTTTCACTCTTAACCTATGGTCAAAGTAAAACCAGTCCTTGTTGTTGCCCTTGTTTTTAGTGGTATAGAATTTTCAGAAAAGACTTGCCATAAGTCTACCTCTAAATGCCAATATAGTAGGTCGAAACCGACCAAAATCTTGATAGTGTTAGGAGTCAAATGTAATTTGGATTCTCTAATACCGTAGATTGTCCCTGAGGAATGGAGATGTTGACAACATCAGCCCTGCTTCCAGTTAATCAATATAGATAGTCACTTGACCCTTAGGTGATGAAATAATCGATCGATTTGTCCCTGACAACGTAATATCTAAATTTCGATGAAAATGGTATTTCCTAATAATGATTGACACGTCCTTCTAGCCTATGTCACTTCGAAATGAAAGGACTTCTCCGAAATTTATAGCGGATAGATCTCGAAGAGTGGGGGGCTCTTCAACTTCCACATCCCTCTCAATCTCCACACTAAGGTCATCATTGTACAAGACCTGGAAATCTATTTCGGATTCCTCTCCGATACTCGAACCGTTATCTCCCTCTTCAGATTTCTCCTCAAAAGTCTCTTCATCTCTTCCTCATCTTTCCATCTCTCCAATTCGTCCATGACTTCCTCCACTATTTTCAACAGCTTGAGGTTGGGCTTTTCTGTCTCAATTGATTTTGACCTTACTATCTCCTCGTGCATTTTTACAATTTGGGCCATTATTGAAAAATAGGCAAGCTTAAAGTCTTTATTTTTTGGTCTTGGATGCTCAAAAACACTTCAGTGAGATTGTTGGGAGTCGGGAATAAATTGAGAATAAGAAGTTGTGGAAGTTCACAATAAGAGAATCAATAGAAAGGAGTACCTTTCAAATGAAGCCCTACCCTTTAACTTATCGTATGATCCGAGAAATGGAGTTGCACTTTTCAAAATTCAAAAATCCTACCCCTCTTCCTGTCATTAATGCATGGCAATTAAGATAATGATAAACTAAATAAAGTTGCCATTTTAAGTACGTGTCCTATCTATCTATCAATGGTCGCATCTTTTCAATTGCTATCATAACACTACGTGTCAGCACCAGCTATCCTTTCGATTTCAACAACTATATTACAAATATCGAGAACCAAAAGGCCTTGAAATCTTTAGATTTCAAGCCTTCTTGCCTTCCTATTCCCGAGCTAGGGGCACTTGTGGGTGCCCTGATTGATCTCTCCCAAATGCTTAGCAGGTCCCCCCATTATTGACCCATCTTGTTACACTACAAATGGTTGCTTTCTTTCCAACTTGCTGCTTTTTTGGATGCTACCTAGCAGTCAAGTTATCATCAAAAGCATCACCTTGGGAAGATCCCATGACATGGCCATCTGTCAGGCTCCTCCTCCTACTTACTTACAATTTGTACCAACTCTGACACCTCTGATTATTCCCAAGTTGTAATGTCAGGATTTGCCCCCTTCCTCTCTTTCATTTATTAATATAAATATCCCTCACAACTTCTAAAAAACAGATACTGTTCATTACTCTTTTTAGTTATTTGCTTTTATTTTGTTTTGTGCTCTTACTAACTTAAGTATCGGAGGTGCCCCGAGAGATTAAACCCCGCCTCTTTCTAAATATGCATGGCATCCGTACCTGAAGTCCTACACCGACAAATTTGTAGCACATACATTGGACTTTATTGTCAATACCATCCTTTGAATTGGGAGAACGTGACTAGCTGGTCTTATCACCACTGTTTTCGCCGGTCTTTGTTGGACTTTTGTGCGTGCAGTTTTCTAACAGCTTTAGGAAACCTACTCCAACACTGATTCACTTGTAACTCCTTGTAAATATAAATAAGGGTTGTTTAGGACATTTTAGGGAAAGAAAAACATTAGTTTCGCTAGGACAACATATTCCTTCATCTTTTCACACAGTTTATCTTGGAAATCAAGATCAAACGTGAGAGAAGAGAACCAAAGAGCACAAAGGAGAAGTTGAAGCAAAGCACTGAGAAGTTTTCTTTCCCCCAACTATTTTCCTTTGTATTATTTCTTAGATTCGTATTTTAATTCTTTCATCATGTTGAACTAAACTTTTCTAGGGTTAGGGTTTCTATAAAGGAAAATTGATTTATTCTTCCAATTACAATTCTTGTCTTTCACTATGATTTATCTATTTTGTTCTTAATTACATGTTTATGTTTGATCACCATGAATATGACCTCAAGGATTGTATTGAATTGGGAAAGGAAATACAACCATGTATTAGATAGATATACATATTTAGCCTAACAACGAAAGTAGGTTAGGATTTGTTTGATGCATTTACATCACCTAGGCTCTTAAAGGGTTTAGTTAACCTTTTGTGATCCTGAAAAAAGAGATAAAAGTTAATTGAACACACGTTAGATACATTGAGAGATAATCTAGAATACAATTATGTAATATGTTCATAACTTGATAAGAAAAATAATTAGGGAATTTATTCAAAACTCTGGATTAAAACTTGAATCCTAAACTCATAAAACTATTGTTTTCTCACTCTATTTTCGTTTAATTCAATTAACTACTAGATCTTCATTAATACTACAAATTTTTTGCAATTTAATTCTTTTGCGTTAAGATAATGTAGACACTAAAAATTTTATGTTATTTATTTTTATTCTTATTTCATTTTTTATCTATTTGTTTATTTTATTTATTTTATTTTTTATTTTTTATTATTATGTTATTTTATTTTTTATTTCTTAAAGAAAATCATTTCAATTCATTTTTAAAAAAATTAGAAAGAAAAGAAAAGAAAAGATAAAAAAGGAAAAAGGAAAGAAAAATCGAAGTCAAATTAACAAAAAGGGTACCTCCGCACGCGCGCATCTTCTTCCAACTTCGTACCAGAAGCATGAAATTGTACAAGACAGCTAGCCATTTGGAGCGGATTTTAGCTCATTTTTCCATTTTTTTTTCTTTGTTCTAAGCCTTCCCAGTACAATGCCAACTCATATCAGCAGGAATCATCAAGAATATTCCAGAAAAAAAGAGAATCGATGGCTCCAAATGAACCACACACAAAAAAGAAAAATAGCTCTATCTCTACCTCTGTTCTTAGGGTTTAAGAGCTTTTGTTTCGTATAAATACCAACAAAACGCGGTCATTAGGAAAAGTGAGAGAGGGAGAGCGGTGGAAAATAGAGAAAAGGGAGAAAAGAAAGAGAACGGGAGAGAAAAAGAGGAAAAAGAAAGAGAGTTGCTGCAAAAATTTTCTTTGAGCCAGGGTTGAGCATCCTACTCATTTCTCGATCAAAATCCGATCCCAACGTTAGTCGTTTCGAGGTTTCTTCATTTCTACACCATCTACGGTAATAGAGGGACAACTTTTGTTCACAAAACTTTTGGAGAAAACATCTCTAAGCGTGTTGAATTCGGCCTTGAAACTACTGTTTCGTCAGTCCTTGAAGCCTGTTCCAGGAAGCTTCCATCTTCAATTTCTTGCGCTTGGATTCGTTTCTTTCGAGGTTCAACGCATTGTTTCATCCTTTTAAAGCACCAAAGGTGATGTATTTCATCCTTTCCCGTTTCATTTAAGCTTAGATTCGCACCAAACTTATCAAAACTCTTGCTGAACTTGTTTCTTCTTTTTCCTTCTTTTTCTGCAGTTTTCTACTTGTTTTGTAGACCATTAGGCCAGATTTCATTGCGTGATGTTGCATTGAACTTTGCCTGTGGATCTTGGGTCGCATGGATTTGTGCTTTTGGGTCTAAATTCTCAATTTTTCACTTGGCAAAGTTGTTGTGTTTGATGAAAACCCAAATTGCAGAAGGTTTCGAATGGCATGCATGGATTTTTAGAAAATTGCAGTTTGGCCCCCTGATTTTTGAACAATGACACTAAAGCCCAAAATTTTGTGAAAATAAGTCAAATCTTCCCTTTTCAAGCCCTAATCCTCTTTTGCATATTTTAATTATATTTTTGAACAAATTATTTCAGGATTTTAGGATATAATCAGAGCTTAAATATTTTTGTTGGATTTAATCTCCTAGATGGGCTTGTTCTTTTCTTTTTCTGGGTTTGGAAAAATGGTTTAGATTTGGATTTAGGATTATTTGGTTGTGTTTGATAAATGGGTTGTTGGTTTATTTTCTTTGGGTTATGGCATGGGTTTGGAGGCTAAAACCCAAACATTTTTTGTTGGGTTTGCTTGGTCAAAGGACTGGGCTGGGTTGTGTTTTTTTTTTTGTGTTTTGGTGGGCCAAGGGATCTTTGGACCACAAAAATAAATAAAAGGGCCCATTAGCCTTCTGACCCTAAGAAATCCGATAAAAAATTGCATTTTAGGTCCTCATATTTTGAGTAATTTTACTATGGTCCTAAAACTTTAGATTTCTTTGAATTAGGTCCCTAATTTAATTATAATTTGATCCCTAAACTTTATTTTTCTTTGATTTTGATCCCTAGTCTATGTAATAATTTTAATTTGACCTCAAAAACTTTCTTATTTTTGCAATTAGGTTTCTGATAGTTTCGATTTCTTAAATATAAGTTGTTTATCTTCTTTAATTGTTAATCATGCCTCATTTAAATGCATTTAATTAGTAAAATTTTAGGAGTTTTAGGGTTATTTATTTCTTTATAGTAAAAGTGAATTTGCTATATTTTTGCATTTTCTTTTTTAATTATCAATTAAATTGGTATCTTGACTATTTTGTTGATTTTGGAACATAAATAGGGCAATTCCACCCCATTTAACCACAATTTTAAGGGAGGTATCTTCTATTATTATTTTAAATTTTTTTATGTGCTCATATGTATTTTTTATGTGTGATTGCATGTTTTGAGTGCCTTTTCTTTTATTTATTCATTTTAAATTTTTATTTATTTTATTTAATTTTTTATGATTATTTGGAGGGCATTTAAATGCCAAGTTATAATAGATAGATGCTTAAGACATGTATTTAGCTAGGTTATGTAATAGATAGATTTTAATTTTGTCAAAAATGTGATTAATTAGATGAATGTAATAGTTAGGTTATTATTTTTCAAATTCCCCCCTTAAATTGTAGTTAGGACCCCAAATGTAATAGTTAGACCTTTATGTGCTTTTCTCTGATTGTGTACTCACATGCTTGTGTGTTTATGCGTTTATTTGCTTTCTTTAGAGTTTTACATCTAGATATCATGTCTAATTGTGTGCTTGCATGCTTGTGTGTTTATGCGTTTATTCGTTTTCTTTAGGATTTTGCATCTAGATATCATGTCTACGTGTTATGTGCTCTATGTGCTTTATGTGTTTATTTGTTTAATTTATGATTTATTTATTTACAATAAATGCATGATGTCACCACACTAGTCCAACATTAGTTGTGGCCTTTTTCCTCATTTTCTCACTAGTCCAATGCTAGTGAGAATTTATACACATGGATTAGTCCAATGTTAGACTCCTAGGGCCGCCTACGGGTTAGAATTATATGTTTGTATGACATTTATTGCATTTCATACATATTTTTATTTTTAGGGTCTTTTTCTCGTATTGCATGATCTTTTCTCTATATATTATCTCTCTTATCGTTATGTGCGCGAAACATGACATTTAGACTTACATTCCATTTAGAAAATTAGAAGTAGGTTAGTCTATTTGTTTGATTAGGGTATGAAAGTCACCCTTCAAATATGGAAAACGAATGAATTTGGTTTTTTAGCCTTAGTACGCTCGTATTCCCTCTATAAAAAGGAAAATTGAGTCATGAATCTTAACATCCCATATCTGTTATGTTGCATTCCCTTTTTCTATGTCATGAATATTTATCTATATATATTATAATTTCTTTTTCGAGTCCCATCTTTTGCATATTCGTGACCTTTTTTAAGAATCATTTTTGGATATCACAATTAATGTGATTTGCACTGATTAATTTTTAAAGTGATATTTCGACCCTCCCTACATTCTTTAGGTCTAGATTTGCATTTATGTAGAAACATCCAAATGTGATAAGTTTTATAGGTTAAATTAGAAAAATTTTCGACTAAATTTCGCGACTAACTTTGGTTAGATTGAAAGGGTGCTTTAGGTTTGAACCTATCAAATTTTTGTCTTCCCTTTTTTCAACCGTGACTCCTGAACTCTTTTCTTTGTTTTCAAAGACTTGGAGTCGTCTAAAAGGAGTTTTATTTATTTATTTAAAAAATATATTTTGGATGACTTGATACACCTAAATTTAATACCAAGTGACGACTCCTATTTTTTCTTAAAAACCCTTTTAAACTATTATTTTGGGTTCAAACTATCGCATATTTTAAGTCCCATTTTAGACTATTTTTCCTTATTTATTTTCTAAAACCAAAAACTCATTTCTTTAACTCCTAAATTTTATTTTCAAAAAAGGGGCGCGCAACAGATAATTAAAGTAGAAAATCAGCTCGTTCTTGAGGGTTTGACCGCTAAAATACTCCAAACGATTTTATACTACCATCAACATTTTCCTGCAGATACAGTGCTTTGCATTATGTATTTGTGGAAATAAAATTGTACTTTCGCTAACAGCAATTACTTTTGGGGTAGTGGTAAGCGCTATTTTGACAATTGGTTTCAAAGTAAAGTCGCGGGTTCAAGTCTCTTAGGCTGGTGCTGGGAGGTTGATTGTTGACCTTTGTAATC
>NW_020862498.1:0-18365 GCF_003713205.1 Coffea eugenioides | reverse complement strand
TCTAAGAGGGAGTGAATTAGGTAAATAAAAAACTGGCCAAGTTGTGAGTAACTTTTTGTGTGCATGCTCTCTTTTTCTAAAAGACCACACAATGGAGCAATTGATGAGAAAACACAAGTGCTTGTGAGTAGAAGAGATGAGCAATTTATATATCAAGACAGTAAGTAAAAGAGACTGTATCAAACCAAGCACCAAACTCCTCTTGAGTTTGAATATCACTTTATAGAGCAAGTTTTTTCAAGTTGATCGACATACAACCAATATTTTGTGTACAAAGGAACGATCACTTCCTCTTTGCCCCAAGCCACACTTGGTCAAGCAAGGAAGTTTTACTTTCACTCGATAACCCTCACAAAGGTACACTATTGAAATAATTGAATCACACTAGAAAAGGTTATCGAAAATTACACAACTAAGAGTACAAACCTTATTTAAAGAGTATTTTTCACACTAAAATCACTATAGATCTCATGTAGTCTCAATGTGCAAAGTTATTTGAATATTCTGACCACGCTCTATTTATAGGAGATCAAGAAAGTGCTTTATTAATACTTCCAACGGATAGAAAGTAGCTGAAGAGTCAACTATCCGTTGGGAGTATCGGACGTCCGGTACTCCTGTTTTTTGCGTCCGACAGCAGGCAGTGAGTTTGAGAAATTTTCTTCAATTCTATCGGACGTCCGGTATTGTCTTTGTAGGCGTCCTACAGCTTTCATCGAGTTTAAAGGATTCTATCGGACGTCCGGTACTTCCGTCCGATAGCAGACAAAGAGTTTGAAAGATTGTATCGGACGTCCGATGCTTGCGTCCAATCGAGGTCAGTGAGATAGGAGGAATGTCTTATTTCCTTCGGACGTCCGGTGATGGAGTTCTTCATGCGTCCGAAGTTGCGCAATGATTATCAGACGTCCGATCCTGTCTTCACAAGCGTCCGACAGCATTCAGCAACTTTTGTTTTTTTCAATTGCACTTGATCTTTGAATCTGATTGGGTTCATAACTGAAAGTATATCTTGAAGATATATTAGTATCATCCATTTGTTTCGTAAACATCAAAACCTAGGAACTAAGATCAACATTCTTGCAATGATCGAAGACAATCCAAGAGGGAGTGAATTAGGTAGTTAAAAAATTGGCCAATTTGTGAGTAACTTTTTGAGTGCATGCCCTCTTTTTCTAAAAGACCACACAATGGAGCAATTGATGAGAAAGTACAAGTGCTTGTGAGTAGAAGAGATGAGCAATTTATATATCAAGACAGTAAGTAAAAGAGACAGAGGATCAAACCAAGTACCAAACTCCTCTTGAGTTTGAATATCACTTTATAGAGCAAGTTTTTTCAAGTTGATCGACATACAACCAATATTTTGTGTACAAAGGAACGATCACTTCCTCTTTGCCCCAAGCCACACTTGGTCAAGCAAGGATGTGAGAACCCTAAACCTTGCATATTTTCTAAGTGTTTTGGTTTACTCTTGTTCCCGTTTAATTGAAGTATTGTTCACTAATCGTTTTAAAAACGGGAAGGCTTTGTTGTTATGTGCAATTATGTATGAGCTATGTATGTATGTGTACGTGTTAGAAGTACAATTGAGCGTGGCAATCAAACTTGGAAAAGAGGAAAAATTTTGCGAAAATGCTGAAGGACCGAATCCGGCCGGAAATCCGGCCAGTTCTTGGCCGGATTGTTGGCCGGATTGTGGTGAAGTTTTGAAAAAAAATGAGTTTCGTCTCTGCCTCATATCCGGCCAGGAATCCGGCCTGAAATCCGGCCTGAAACCGGCCGGATTGTAACAGGACAGCTGGTTTGACCAGCGTTTTTTCTTCCTTCTTATCACTTTTGATCACCAAAATATCTCATTTCTCTTCTTGTTCAGCCGTGAGCTTTGAGAGCAAAGAGAGAAAAAACTCTTCAATCTTCATCTTTGATTTTTGCTTCAATCTTGGAACTTCACCGATAGAATTTAAATTCCCTCCGTACAAGTGAGCTTCTTGGAAGGTTAAAGCTTTTGGGTGGAGTGATTTTAAAGGGGAAGCTTGGAATTGCTAGTCTTCTTGAGTTGTGAGGTAAGATGATTAAGAAAGTTCTCTCTTGCATTGCTAATGGTTAAATTGTGAATTGTAAGGGTTGGATATGTTATTTTGTGAGTTATATCTTGATTTGGGGTTGAGTATGGTGAAGTTTTCTATTTAATTATGATTTTTCTGTTTGCATATGATTTTGTCTATGTGGCCAAGTATGATGAATGTAAATGTTATAGAATGAGGCTAGGAGGTGTGAATGATGGTTATTTGCAAGCAAGTTTGGTTTGGAAGGAAAATTGGGAAGACTAGGTTTCAATGTTCTTCATTCTGTCCGAATTTATATCTCATAGATAGAGGCCCAATTGGACTTTGTTCAAAACATGAAAGTTGTAGGTATTGATGAGGTTAAAGTGCCTGCAAAATTTCAGGTCATTTGGATTAGTGTAGAGAGAGATATGTCGATTTTACTATTGCTGATCTGGGTTGCTCAGACTGTGAAAACTGCGTTTGTATTTGGTTGTTTTGACTGGCATTGGTTTGGATTTTGAAGTTGGTGTCTTCTGATGAAATGTAGCTGGATGTCTTAGCTAACTTATGCCTTTGGAATTTCGGCATTTGGACTTGTATAGACTGAGTTGTGTTTATTACAGTTTTGTGTGTTTTGCAAACCTGTTTTGGTAATTCTGGTTTAGTATTTGGCACGTTTGACCTAGTTGTGCTAGGATTTGGACTGAGTAGCCTTCTACATTGTTGTAGCCCTGTCTTTTAGCTTCGAGATGGTGGGTCTTGCACCCTCATCCGATAATCGTAGCACCATTGGTGCCAAAACCGCAAAAATGATGTCAAAACTGTTTTTATCCGGAAATGTTTCTAGCTTGCTCTTTGTATTTATTGTGTATTTATATGACTTGTAAGCCTAGTGAATGGCTTTTGGATGGGATTATTCTATATGACACGTTGGGACTGATTTGAGAAAAAAATAATGAAGCCATTAATGGCTGGAAAATAGGTAAACACAAGGGACATGCCGTCCGTTTGTTTTCTTGGAAATTGAATAAGTTAAAGTGGTTGGAAATGTATCTTGTATCAAATTGGGTGTATTTCCTTGAGAATTCATTTGGGTTTTTCAAATATTGATTCGAGGGCTAAGTTCTAGTTAAACTTGTATATTTCCGCAAGGCAACTAATGTGACCATTTTACCGTTCGAAAACATGTTACCTCTTCGATTTGAACCACCAAATGTTTACTTACCCCGTATTCAAAATAAAGAGGTTTGAATTAGGGGTTTTATCGGCCAAGTTAGGGTTTTCTCGGCCACAAGTGAACTACTTTCAAGTAAAGTTTTACGAGTCCTCTTTTCCATATGATTCTCATCAAAACCCTTATTATATAACCACTACTTGAATATATAGTGGCTTGTAGCTGCACGAATGATTCTTTACAATTCCAAGAGAATATTTCCTTAGCCTATCTATTGGGATTTTGATTTGTTATGGTTAAATGTTTTTCGTTAGAGATTTTATAACCCTTTTGGTTTGGATTGCATTAGGGTTATTCTTATTCACGGATCCAAACGCCCTCTTTACACTTTGAAAGTCCTTTTATACGTTTACTCGCGAGTAGTCGGGTTTTGGTTGTTTTCATCTAAATCATGTTAGATGGATTGTAATGTGGTCTTTGTGGCCTTTTAGGTTTCCGTGGTGATTGAGAAGTGGGCGTTATTTTGCGTGTATAGGTGAGTGTTCCTTATTTGTTATATTTCCTGATTATATGGCTTGTTTGAATGATTGATAACATGTTAAACGCTTTCAATGATTGCTAAAACGATTTTCGAGGCGAGTGTGTACTTTACCGCACTTAGCCTAAATGATTGTGAATTTTAATGATTGAGCGATTGAAATGTTAATTGTGCATGAATGTAGGCCTTCGGGCTGAACTGGCCATAGCCCCTTGTTACCGGTCGTCTCGAGCCAGTCGGACTCGGTCGAGCGATTAGGAACTTGGGTGAACGATTCGGTATACTCGAGTATTACCCTGTAGGTTGGTGGAGCCTGGCCAAAAGCCAGGGACGGGGTGAATGAAATGAATGAATGAATGAGGGGTTTTACTTATACAAAATGTATTTTCAAATGATTGAAGGAAGGAGAATGGAAGGAGAATGAATGAATGCACGAATGGCTCCTTGTGAGCACGTATCCTTTTAATGAATGTGTTTATCGCTTTATTGTACTTGTATCGTGAATTGTTGTTTACATGCATTTGTTTCTCTTGTTGCCTATGTGTACGGAACCTCACTGAGCTTTCCAGCTCATCCCTTTAGTTTTGTTTTCCTTAGCAGGGGAAGACGTGCGAGGATGGAAGCTACGAATAGATTAGCCGTTTTAGCACTTCGGTTTCTTTTGTAAAGGTTCTCGCCCTAGTGCTTGGCACGGGCTAGTTGTATGGGGAATTGAGAACCTATATTTTGACAGTTGTACTTCCATTGAGACAGTAATGTATATAAGTTTACGTTTAAGTTTGGAATTATTGTTATTTCGATTGTTTTGTGGATTTTATTCTCTTTTCTTATAGTGACTGACTGAGTCCCGGCGAGAGCTGGGCAGGCGGCCCGCCGATACCCTGGGGTACGCCCTAGGGAGAAGTGGGGCCGTTACAAAGGAAGTTTTACTTTCACTCGGATAACCCTCACAAAGGTACACTATTGAAATAATTGAATCACACTAGAAAAGGTTATCGAAAATTACACAACTAAATGTACAAATCTTATTTGAAGAGTATTTTTCACACTAAAATCACTATAGATCTCATGTAGTCTCAATGTGCAAAGTTATTTTAATATTCTGACCATGCTCTATTTATAGGAGATCAAGAAAGTGCTTCATTAATACTTCCAACGGATAAAAAGTAGCTGAAGAGTCAACTAGCCGTTGGGAATATCGGACGTCCGGTGCTCCTGTTTTTGGCGTTTGACAGCAGGCAGTGAGTTTGAGAAATTTTATTCAATTCTATCGGACGTCCGGTATTGTCTTTGTGAGCGTCCGACAGCTTTCATCGAGTTGAAAGGATTCTATCGGACGTCCGGTACTTCATTCCGATACCAGACAAAGAGTTTGAAAGTTTCTATCGGACGTCCAATACTTGCATCCGATCGAGTTCAGTGAGATAGGGAAAATGTCTTATTTCCTTTGGACGTCCGGTGATGGAGTTCTTCATGCGTCCGAAATTGCGCAATGATTATCGGACGTCCGATCCTGTCTTCACAAGCGTCCGACAGCATTCAACAACTTTTGTTTTTTCAATTGCACTTGATCTTTGAATCTGATTGGGTTGATAACTGAAAGTATATCTTGAAGTGATATTAGTATCATCCATTTGTTTCGTAAACATCAAAACATAGGAACTAAGATCAACATTCTTGTAATGATCGAAGACAATCTAAGAGAGAGTGAATTAGGTAATTAAAAAACTGGCCAAGTTGTGAGTAACTTTTTGTGTGCATGCTCTCTTTTTCTAAAAGACCACACAATGGAGCAATTGATGAGAAAACACAAGTGCTTGTGAGTAGAAGAGATGAGCAATTTTTATATCAAGACAGTAAGTAAAAGAGACTGTATCAAACCAAGCACCAAACTCCTCTTGAATTTGACTGTCATTTTATAGAGGAAGTTTCTTCAACTTGATCAATTTACAACCAATATTTTGTGTACAAAGGAACGATCATTTTCTCTTTGCCCCAAGCCATACTTGGTCAAGTAAGGAAGTTTTACTATCACTTGGATAACTCTCACAAAGGTACACCATTGAAATAATTAAATCACACTAGAAAAGGTTATCGAAAATTACACAACTAAGAGTACAAACCTTATTTAAAGAGTATTTTTCACACTAAAATCACTATAGATCTCATGTAGTCTCAATGTGCAAAGTTATTTGAATATTCTGACCACGCTCTATTTATAGGAGATCAAGAAAGTGCTTTATTAATACTTCCAACGGATAGAAAGTAGCTGAAGAGTCAACTATCCGTTGGGAGTATCGGACGTCCGGTACTCCTGTTTTTTGCATCCGACAGCAGGCAGTGAGTTTGAGAAATTTTCTTCAATTCTATCGGACGTCCGGTATTGTCTTTGTAAGCGTCCGACAGCTTTCATCGAGTTTAAAGGATTCTATCGGACGTCCGGTACTTCCGTCCGATAGCAGACAAAGAGTTTGAAAGATTGTATCGGACGTCCGATGCTTGCGTCCAATCGAGGTCAGTGAGATAGGGGGAATGTCTTATTTCCTTCGGACGTCCGGTGATGGAGTTCTTCATGCGTCCGAAGTTGCGCAATGATTATCGGACGTCCGATCCTGTCTTCACAAGCGTCCGACAGCATTCAGCAACTTTTGTTTTTTTCAATTGTACTTGATCTTTGAATCTGATTGGGTTCATAACTGAAAGTATATCTTGAAGATATATTAGTATCATCCATTTGTTTCGTAAACATCAAAACCTAGGAACTAAGATCAACATTCTTGCAATGATCGAAGACAATCCAAGAGGGAGTGAATTAGGTAGTTAAAAAATTGGCCAATTTGTGAGTAACTTTTTGTGTGCATGCCCTCTTTTTCTAAAAGACCACACAATGGAGCAATTGATGAGAAAGTACAAGTGCTTGTGAGTAGAAGAGATGAGCAATTTATATATCAAGACAGTAAGTAAAAGAGACAGAGGATCAAACCAAGTACCAAACTCCTCTTGAGTTTGAATATCACTTTATAGAGCAAGTTTTTTCAAGTTGATCGACATACAACCAATATTTTGTGTACAAAGGAACGATCACTTCCTCTTTGCCCCAAGCCACACTTGGTCAAGCAAGGAAGTTTTACTTTCACTCGGATAACCCTCACAAAGGTTGTGACGACCCCACCTTGCCCTAAGGCGAACCAGAGGGTTCGGCGGACCGCCTGCCCAGCTCTCGCCGGGACTCAGTCGCACACTACAGTCCTCAACCCAATTACAATATAAATCTCAAAATTACATCAAATTCTCCAATGATTACATATCACAAATGCAGCGGAAACTGATTCCAATCGTGGAACGTATACTTACATCCATATCAATTTCAAATATTTATACAAGACCAATTCGTACATAAAATAGATCCAAACTTAAACTGTACACGATATAAGCCATCCAGTCACGTGAATAAGCACTCCAAGCTTTTCTTCGCCTTGAGCCCTGGGGGGGGAAATAAAACATTTTTTTGGGGTGAGCTAGAAGCTCAGCGAGTAACCATTAAAATCAGTAATCAAATCGGTTTCACAATAGTTCATTTCAATGATGTCATATAGCAATGATAAATCCGGAAACAACTACAACATTTGCAAAACAGTAAATATGGATTATCAATAATTCAAGAAACATTTACAATGGAAAGCGATAGTAACATTCATGAAAGGATACATTCATTCTCCTGACATTTCCTCGCTCATTTGGTCATTCATTTTATTTCATTCACCCCGTCCCTGGCTTTTGGCCAGGCTCCACCAACCTACATAGGTAATACTCGAGTATACCAAACGTTCACCCAAGTTCCTAATCGCCTGACCGAGTCCGCTTCTGGCTCAAGACGACCGGTAACAAGGGGCAATGGCCAGTTCAGCCCAAAAGGCTTACATCATGCGCAACTAGCATTTCAATAATTAAATCCTTGAAAATTGCACAGCTATTTAGGTCGAGTGCGATAAAGTACACACTCGCCTCGAAAACTCGTTTTGGAAATCATTATAAGCGCTTAACACGTTATCAACCAAAATACAAGTCATGAAGTCAAGAAACATAGCAAACAAGGCACACTCAAATGCCAGCACACATGATATGCAAGAAAACATTTCAAAAGTAACTTTGGAAACAGTTCAAAAGTAAATAATGTAAGAAACGGTTCATAAATAACTTTAGAAGTAGTTTGAGGTCACTCACCTCCACGGCTCAGAAACCATCCATCATATATCATTACCTTGCCCGAGTCCAAGCTCTAAATCACAAACTCAAAGCAATCATACATTCTCAAAGTTTGGACAACATTTCCCCATAAATGCTTCATTTCCAACCTACAATATATTACCGATCACACATACGGTTAATAAGCAATAAAATATATCTAATTAGGCCACAATATCCCTCAATCAAAGCTAATTAGAAGCTTAAAAGCCACCATTAGAAAAACCCCCAATTAAACCCTAGAAACCGGAATTCATTCCCTCAAGCGTAAATTTGGGCAGCATGCCCTTTGTGTTTACCTAATTTTCCAGCCATTTAGGCTTCATTATTTTTCCTCAGCCAATCCCAAAGTCATATATATCATAATGCAAGTCAATAGCCGTTCCATAGGCTCATAACAATACAAGGACAAAATTTAAGCTAACAACAAGTGTGGAAACGAAGTTTACAAAAGACAGTTTTGATGGGTTTTTGCGGAATGGGTACATCTGAGGCTACGCTTATCGGATTGAGGTGAAACATATACCGTTTTGAAGCTAAGACACAAGGCTACAATGTTCATGAAAATCACTTAGTCCAGTTTCCAATGCAACATAGTCAAATCCTCAATTTACAGAACCAAAATCTCACTCGTTGGCTGTCTAACCGCATTGTACTGTAATGGTCATATCTCAGGTTACAAAAGTCCGATTCAGTTGTTCTTAGAGGCGTTTGAAAGCTAAGTAAGAATACTACAACTTTCATGTTTCGGAAAAAAGCTAAATCAGAATGGATCCTAGTCGAAAAACGTGATAAACTGGACTTAACTGATCACACGGACTGCTTGGGAAATACTTAAAACAGTAAGGGTATTTTGGACTTTTCATGTCCTACGTTGCTCCGATTGAGCTGAAATTTTGTAGGCACCTATAAAATACCATTATCTACAACTTTCATGTTTCATGCCAAGCCAAATTCGGCCTCTAACTAGGTGATACAGAAACGGGCAGAACTGAATTTTCAAGTTCCTGAAATCTGGAAATTCTTGAAATCAAATGCTAATTTCTTTATTTTTGGCTTGCTTCACCATCTTAACTTCCCATATTAAACTTTAAACATCAAAGCCCCAAATTGTAAGCACTAGAAGAATCATAGGGAAACTGTAAAAATTCCAATAAAATGGAAAATCATGATCCAAGCCTCTATTTCACCACATACATCAATAATTCAACCATATGTGACATATTTAGCAACTAATCACGCATTTAATCGGAGAATCAAGGTTCTAGCATGTATACCTTTCCAAGGAAACTAGAAACAAGTGTTCAAGGCCTTTGCTCCTCAAGAAAATTACACCGGTAGGTAGCCTTTGTGCTAGATAACAACTTAATCGGAGTAGATTTGCGCGAATAGAAGAAACTTTTCAAGATTTGGAGAAGAACAAGATGAACTCTCTTTGTCTTTCTCTCTCTCTCTAATTTCGGTTATGGGGCAGAAAAATGAAGAAGAAAGGCTGTTCTTGAGTAGTTAAGAAGACGAGATTAGGAGTAATCTAAGCCACAAGTTTGGCCAACACTTGGTTTAATTACAACCACAAGAATTTCTCTTTCTTCTCCTTGCATTTTGGCCACAAATTTTTGGTCAAGAAGTCATCATGAGAGAGGAGATATTTTGCTCAAATATCAATAAACTTATATGGTAAGAAAGTGGTGGTCAATTGGTGCGTTCAATCGGTAATGCGCGGGTCCCGCCGGTTCGCGCCGTTTTTCTTAAAAACACACGTACTAGGGTTTTTACTTCCTATTCACTAACCTCATCTCATTGCTCCTAATCACATATTATTTATCACTTACGAGTCACTTTTAATCACCAAATTGATCCTTGGTCAGTACCGAAAATTCATCCGGTGGAAAATCACGAAAACCCTAATTTGCCCAATCTTGAAAATGAAGAGTGAAACCCTACTTTCTAGGCTCATTTGCACTTATTATGGAATAATTGGATAGTAGGGCTTTAATAAATAATAATTTCCAAATAAAAGGAAATTTTTAAGAAAACGTGAGGAATTTTCCAATTCCAGTGATTAAAATTAGGGTTTCAATTAAAATGTGAGAGATTTAAGAAAACCGGTTAGTCACAAGTAAACTAGGGTTTTTGACTAAAATATTGGGGTTTCTAGTCTTTTAAAACAAAATAAGGTTTTAAATCAAACCCGAAGAAATATACTTTAATATTTTCTTCACAAACAACCTCCTAATAATCGGGATGTTACAATCTCCCCTCCTTAAAAGAATGTCGTCCTCGACATTCCATCTTGTACTAATCAAGTCAAAACATCCCGCAAGAATCACTGATATTTCAAACCAAACCCACAGTCCGGCATCCCAAACTTCAAGCCTAGGATACACTACAAAGATCTGAAGCCTAAGCTCTGATACCAACTGTGACGACCCCACCTTCCCCTAAGGCGAACCAGAGGGTTCGGCGGACCGCCTGCCCAGCTCTCGCCGGGACTCAGTCGCACACTACAGTCCTCAACCCAATTACAATATAAATCTCAAAATTACATCAAATTCTCCAATGATTACATATCACAAATGCAGCGGAAACTGATTCCAATCGTGGAACGTATACTTACATCCATATCAATTTCAAATATTTATACAAGACCAATTCGTACATAAAATAGATCCAAACTTAAACTGTACACGATATAAGCCATCCAGTCACGTGAATAAGCACTCCAAGCTTTTCTTCGCCTTGAGCCCTGGGGGGGGAAATAAAACATTTTTTTGGGGTGAGCTAGAAGCTCAGCGAGTAACCATTAAAATCAGTAATCAAATCGGTTTCACAATAGTTCATTTCAATGATGTCATATAGCAATGATAAATCCGGAAACAACTACAACATTTGCAAAACAGTAAATATGGATTATCAATAATTCAAGAAACATTTACAATGGAAAGCGATAGTAACATTCATGAAAGGATACATTCATTCTCCTGACATTTCCTCGCTCATTTGGTCATTCATTTTATTTCATTCACCCCGTCCCTGGCTTTTGGCCAGGCTCCACCAACCTACATAGGTAATACTCGAGTATACCAAACGTTCACCCAAGTTCCTAATCGCCTGACCGAGTCCGCTTCTGGCTCAAGACGACCGGTAACAAGGGGCAATGGCCAGTTCAGCCCAAAAGGCTTACATCATGCGCAACTAGCATTTCAATAATTAAATCCTTGAAAATTGCACAGCTATTTAGGTCGAGTGCGATAAAGTACACACTCGCCTCGAAAACTCGTTTTGGAAATCATTATAAGCGCTTAACACGTTATCAACCAAAATACAAGTCATGAAGTCAAGAAACATAGCAAACTAGGCACACTCAAATGCCAGCACACATGATATGCAAGAAAACATTTCAAAAGTAACTTTGGAAACAGTTCAAAAGTAAATAATGTAAGAAACGGTTCATAAATAACTTTAGAAGTAGTTTGAGGTCACTCACCTCCACGGCTCAGAAACCATCCATCATATATCATTACCTTGCCCGAGTCCAAGCTCTAAATCACAAACTCAAAGCAATCATACATTCTCAAAGTTTGGACAACATTTCCCCATAAATGCTTCATTTCCAACCTACAATATATTACCGATCACACATACGGTTAATAAGCAATAAAATATATCTAATTAGGCCACAATATCCCTCAATCAAAGCTAATTAGAAGCTTAAAAGCCACCATTAGAAAAACCCCCAATTAAACCCTAGAAACCGGAATTCATTCCCTCAAGCGTAAATTTGGGCAGCATGCCCTTTGTGTTTACCTAATTTTCCAGCCATTTAGGCTTCATTATTTTTCCTCAGCCAATCCCAAAGTCATATATATCATAATGCAAGTCAATAGCCGTTCCATAGGCTCATAACAATACAAGGACAAAATTTAAGCTAACAACAAGTGTGGAAACGAAGTTTACAAAAGACAGTTTTGATGGGTTTTTGCGGAATGGGTACATCTGAGGCTACGCTTATCGGATTGAGGTGAAACATATACCGTTTTGAAGCTAAGACACAAGGCTACAATGTTCATGAAAATCACTTAGTCCAGTTTCCAATGCAACATAGTCAAATCCTCAATTTACAGAACCAAAATCTCACTCGTTGGCTGTCTAACCGCATTGTACTGTAATGGTCATATCTCAGGTTACAAAAGTCCGATTCAGTTGTTCTTAGAGGCGTTTGAAAGCTAAGTAAGAATACTACAACTTTCATGTTTCGGAAAAAAGCTAAATCAGAATGGATCCTAGTCGAAAAACGTGATAAACTGGACTTAACTGATCACACGGACTGCTTGGGAAATACTTAAAACAGTAAGGGTATTTTGGACTTTTCATGTCCTACGTTGCTCCGATTGAGCTGAAATTTTGTAGGCACCTATAAAATACCATTATCTACAACTTTCATGTTTCATGCCAAGCCAAATTCGGCCTCTAACTAGGTGATACAGAAACGGGCAGAACTGAATTTTCAAGTTCCTGAAATCTGGAAATTCTTGAAATCAAATGCTAATTTCTTTATTTTTGGCTTGCTTCACCATCTTAACTTCCCATATTAAACTTTAAACATCAAAGCCCCAAATTGTAAGCACTAGAAGAATCATAGGGAAACTGTAAAAATTCCAATAAAATGGAAAATCATGATCCAAGCCTCTATTTCACCACATACATCAATAATTCAACCATATGTGACATATTTAGCAACTAATCACGCATTTAATCGGAGAATCAAGGTTCTAGCATGTATACCTTTCCAAGGAAACTAGAAACAAGTGTTCAAGGCCTTTGCTCCTCAAGAAAATTACACCGGTAGGTAGCCTTTGTGCTAGATAACAACTTAATCGGAGTAGATTTGCGCGAATAGAAGAAACTTTTCAAGATTTGGAGAAGAACAAGATGAACTCTCTTTGTCTTTCTCTCTCTCTCTAATTTCGGTTATGGGGCAGAAAAATGAAGAAGAAAGGCTGTTCTTGAGTAGTTAAGAAGACGAGATTAGGAGTAATCTAAGCCACAAGTTTGGCCAACACTTGGTTTAATTACAACCACAAGAATTTCTCTTTCTTCTCCTTGCATTTTGGCCACAAATTTTTGGTCAAGAAGTCATCATGAGAGAGGAGATATTTTGCTCAAATATCAATAAACTTATATGGTAAGAAAGTGGTGGTCAATTGGTGCGTTCAATCGGTAATGCGCGGGTCCCGCCGGTTCGCGCCGTTTTTCTTAAAAACACACGTACTAGGGTTTTTACTTCCTATTCACTAACCTCATCTCATTGCTCCTAATCACATATTATTTATCACTTACGAGTCACTTTTAATCACCAAATTGATCCTTGGTCAGTACCGAAAATTCATCCGGTGGAAAATCACGAAAACCCTAATTTGCCCAATCTTGAAAATGAAGAGTGAAACCCTACTTTCTAGGCTCATTTGCACTTATTATGGAATAATTGGATAGTAGGGCTTTAATAAATAATAATTTCCAAATAAAAGGAAATTTTTAAGAAAACGTGAGGAATTTTCCAATTCCAGTGATTAAAATTAGGGTTTCAATTAAAATGTGAGAGATTTAAGAAAACCGGTTAGTCACAAGTAAACTAGGGTTTTTGACTAAAATATTGGGGTTTCTAGTCTTTTAAAACAAAATAAGGTTTTAAATCAAACCCGAAGAAATATACTTTAATATTTTCTTCACAAACAACCTCCTAATAATCGGGATGTTACAAAGGTACACTATTGAAATAATTGAATCACACTAGAAAAGGTTATCGAAAATTACACAACTAAATGTACAAATCTTATTTGAAGAGTATTTTTCACACTAAAATCACTATAGATCTCATGTAGTCTCAATGTGCAAAGTTATTTTAATATTCTGACCATGCTCTATTTATAGGAGATCAAGAAAGTGCTTCATTAATACTTCCAACGGATAAAAAGTAGCTGAAGAGTCAACTAGCCGTTGGGAATATCGGACGTCCGGTGCTCCTGTTTTTGGCGTCTGACAGCAGGCAGTGAGTTTGAGAAATTTTCTTCAATTCTATCGGACGTCCGGTATTGTCTTTGTGAGCGTCCGACAGCTTTCATCAAGTTGAAAGGATTCTATCGGACGTCCGGTACTTCATTCCGATACCAGACAAAGAGTTTGAAAGTTTCTATCGGACGTCCAATACTTGCATCCGATCGAGGTCAGTGAGATAGGGAAAATGTCTTATTTTCTTTGGACGTCCGGTGATGGAGTTCTTCATGCGTCCGAAATTGCGCAATGATTATCGGACGTCCGATCCTGTCTTCACAAGCGTCCGACAGCATTCAACAACTTTTGTTTTTTCAATTGCACTTGATCTTTGAATCTGATTGGGTTGATAACTGAAAGTATATCTTGAAGTGATATTAGTATCATCCATTTGTTTCGTAAACATCAAAACATAGGAACTAAGATCAACATTCTTGTAATGATCGAAGACAATCTAAGAGAGAGTGAATTAGGTAATTAAAAAACTGGCCAAGTTGTGAGTAACTTTTTGTGTGCATGCTCTCTTTTTCTAAAAGACCACACAATGGAGCAATTGATGAGAAAACACAAGTGCTTGTGAGTAGAAGAGATGAGCAATTTTTATATCAAGACAGTAAGTAAAAGAGACTGTATCAAACCAAGCACCAATCTCCTCTTGAATTTGACTGTCATTTTATAGAGGAAGTTTCTTCAACTTGATCAATTTACAACCAATATTTTGTGTACAAAGGAACGATCATTTTCTCTTTGCCCCAAGCCATACTTGGTCAAGTAAGGAAGTTTTACTATCACTTGGATAACTCTCCCAAAGGTACACCATTGAAATAATTAAATCACACTAGAAAAGGTTATCGAAAATTACACAACTAAGAGTACAAACCTTATTTAAACAGTATTTTTCACACTAAAATCACTATAGATCTCATGTAGTCTCAATGTGCAAAGTTATTTGAATATTCTGACCACGCTCTATTTATAGGAGATCAAGAAAGTGCTTCATTAATACTTCCAACAGATAGAAAGTAGCTGAAGAGTCAACTATCCGTTGGGAGTATCGGACGTCCGGTACTCCTGTTTTTTGCGTCCGACAGCAGGCAGTGAGTTTGAGAAATTTTCTTCAATTCTATCGGACGTCCGGTATTGTCTTTGTAAGCGTCCGACAGCTTTCATCGAGTTTAAAGGATTCTATCGGACGTCCGGTACTTCCGTCCGATAGCAGACGAAGAGTTTGAAAGATTCTATCGGACGTCCGATGCTTGCGTCCAATCGAGGTCAGTGAGATAGGGGGAATGTCTTATTTCCTTCGGACGTCCGGTGATGGAGTTCTTCATGCGTCCGAAGTTGCGCAATGATTATCGGACGTCCGATCCTGTCTTCACAAGCGTCCGACAGCATTCAGCAACTTTTGTTTTTTTCAATTGCACTTGATCTTTGAATCTGATTGGGTTCATAACTGAAAGTATATCTTGAAGATATATTAGTATCATCCATTTGTTTCATAAACATCAAAACCTAGGAACTAAGATCAACATTCTTGCAATGATCGAAGACAATCCAAGAGGGAGTGAATTAGGTAGTTAAAAAATTGGCCAATTTGTGAGTAACTTTTTGTGTGCATGCCCTCTTTTTCTAAAAGACCACACAATGGAGCATTTGATGAGAAAGTACAAGTGCTTGTGAGTAGAAGAGATGAGCAATTTATATATCAAGACAGTAAGTAAAAGAGACAGAGGATCAAACCAAGTACCAAACTCCTCTTGAGTTTGAATATCACTTTATAGAGCAAGTTTTTTCAAGTTGATCGACATACAACCAATATTTTGTGTACAAAGGAACGATCACTTCCTCTTTGCCCCAAGCCACACTTGGTCAAGCAAGGAAGTTTTACTTTCACTCGGATAACCCTCACAAAGGTACACTATTGAAATAATTGAATCACACTAGAAAAGGTTATCGAAAATTACACAACTAAATGTACAAATCTTATTTGAAGAGTATTTTTCACACTAAAATCACTATAGATCTTATGTAGTCTCAATGTGCAAAGTTATTTTAATATTCTGACCATGCTCTATTTATAGGAGATCAAGAAAGTGCTTCATTAATACTTCCAACGGATAAAAAGTAGCTGAAGAGTCAACTAGCCGTTGGGAATATCGGACGTCCGGTGCTCCTGTTTTTGGCGTCTGACAGCAGGCAGTGAGTTTGAGAAATTTTCTTCAATTCTATCGGACGTCCGGTATTGTCTTTGTGAGCGTCCGACAGCTTTCATCGAGTTGAAAGGATTCTATCGGACGTCCGGTACTTCATTCCGATACCAGACAAAGAGTTTGAAAGTTTCTATCGGACGTCCAATACTTGCATCCGATCGAGGTCAGTGAGATAGGGAAAATGTCTTATTTCCTTTGGACGTCCGGTGATGGAGTTCTTCATGCGTCCGAAATTGCGCAATGATTATCGGACGTCCGATCCTGTCTTCACAAGCGTCCGACAGCATTCAACAACTTTTGTTTTTTCAATTGCACTTGATCTTTGAATCTGATTGGGTTGATAACTGAAAGTATATCTTGAAGTGATATTAGTATCATCCATTTGTTTCGTAAACATCAAAACATAGGAACTAAGATCAACATTCTTGTAATGATCGAAGACAATCTAAGAGGGAGTGAATTAGGTAATTAAAAAACTGGCCAAGTTGTGAGTAACTTTTTGTGTGCATGCTCTCTTTTTCTAAAAGACCACACAATGGACAATTGATGAGAAAACACAAGTGCTTGTGAGTAGAAGAGATGAGCAATTTTTATATCAAGACAGTAAGTAAAAGAGACTGTATCAAACCAAGCACCAAACTCCTCTTGAGTTTGAATATCACTTTATAGAGCAAGTTTTTTCAAGTTGATCGACATACAACCAATATTTTGTGTACAAAGGAACGATCACTTCCTCTTTGCCCCAAGCCACACTTGGTCAAGCAAGGAAGTTTTACTTTCACTCGGATAACCCTCACAAAGGTACACTATTGAAATAATTGAATCACACTAGAAAAGGTTATCGAAAATTACACAACTAAATGTACAAATCTTATTTGAGGAGTATTTTTCACACTAAAATCACTATTGATCTCATGTAGTCTCAATGTGCAAAGTTATTTGAAGATTCTGACCATGCTCTATTTATAGGAGATGAAGAAAGTGCTTCATTAATACTTCCAACGGATAAAAAGTAGCTGAAGAGTCAACTAGCCGTTGGGAATATCGGACGTCCGGTGCTCCTGTTTTTGGCGTCTGACAGCAGGCAGTGAGTTTGAGAAATTTTCTTCAATTCTATCGGACGTCCGGTATTGTCTTTGTGAGCGTCCGACAGCTTTCATCGAGTTGAAAGGATTCTATCGGACGTCCGGTACTTCATTCTGATACCAGACAAAGAGTTTGAAAGTTTCTATCGGACGTCCAATACTTGCATCCGATCGAGGTCAGTGAGATAGGGAAAATGTCTTCTTTTCTTTGGACGTCCGGTGATGGAGTTCTTCATGCGTCCGAAATTGCGCAATGATTATCGGACGTCCGATCCTGTCTTCAGAAGCGTCCGACAGCATTCAACAACTTTTGTTTTTTCATTTGCACTTGATCTTTGAATCTGATTGGGTTGATAACTGAAAGTATATCTTGAAGTGATATTAGTATCATCCATTTGTTTCGTAAACATCAAAACATAGGAACTAAGATCAACATTCTTGTAATGATCGAAGACAATCTAAGAGGGAGTGAATTAGGTAAATAAAAAACTGGCCAAGTTGTGAGTAACTTTTTGTGTGCATGCTCTCTTTTTCTAAAAGACCACACAATGGACAATTGATGAGAAAACACAAGTGCTTGTGAGTAGAAGAGATGAGCAATTTTTATATCAAGACAGTAAGTAAAAGAGACTGTATCAAACCAAGCACCAAACTCCTCTTGAATTTGACTGTCATTTTATAGAGGAAGTTTCTTCAACTTGATCAATTTACAACCAATATTTTGTGTACAAAGGAACGATCATTTTCTCTTTGCCCCAAGCCATACTTGGTCAAGTAAGGAAGTTTTACTATCACTTGGATAACTCTCCCAAAGGTACACCATTGAAATAATTAAATCACACTAGAAAAGGTTATCGAAAATTACACAACTAAGAGTACAAACCTTATTTAAACAGTATTTTTCACACTAAAATCACGATAGATCTCATGTAGTCTCAATGCGCAAAGTTATTTTAATATTCTGACCATGCTCTATTTATAGGAGATCAAAAAAGTGCTTCATTAATACTT
>NW_020862497.1:0-24317 GCF_003713205.1 Coffea eugenioides | reverse complement strand
TGTGTCTATTGAATCTCTCATTAACTCACTAACCTTCTATGAGTTGAAGTTGAAAACTAAAGGGCAGGAGGAAGAGGACGTGAGAGCAAAGAGAAACATAACTCTAAAAGCAGCTTAAGGTGAAGATGATCCAACTCTGTTGGATGATGAAGACTCGGATGGTGATGACAACGATCTTGCTCTCATCACAAAAAGTTTCAAGAGAATTTTGAATAAAAGGAAGTTTAGAAGGGGAGGACCTAGCAATCAATTTCAGAATCAGTCTTCAATCGCAAGGAACAAAGGAAAACAAGAATTCAACAAGAAACAGTTGAGCAAATGCTACGAATGTGGACAGCCTGGACACTACGCAAACGAATGCTCCCTGAAGAAAAAGAAAGATAGAAAAGTTGATCGAAAGCCAAGGTTCAACAACTTCCAAATTACATGGAATGAATGTAACTCCGAAGGCGAAATTGAAGAAGAAGAAGAATCAGCTCAAATGGCCTTCATGGCTATTGGAGATAATGAGGTAACTTCCATACACTCTCAATCTGATAGTGATGATGAAGATGATGATGATCTTGAATCTTTTGTTAAAAAATTGCATAATGCCTTGAAGGAATCTTGTGATAAAAACAAGCAGCTAAAACAGAAAATTGTCTTTCTCATTCAAGAAAATGCAAGTCTTTTTCAACAAAATAAACAACTAAAGGCTGACAATGAGTGTCTTGTAAGAGCCGGATTTGATGTTCAAAATGAACTTGATAGAAAGACGAGTGTTTGTGAAATGCTAAAGAAAAGATATGGTGACTTGAATAAAAGGATGGACAGTTTGGATGAGACTTTAAAAGCTAGAAAACAAGATTATCTCAAAAAGAACATGTCAACCACCTCTCTTACTGCTCATGAAAGAACATTAGCACACAACAAAAATGCATATGGTTTCACAACATATAGAAGGAGTGGATTGAGATTTATCAAATCATTACATGTTAAAGACTCTTCCATTATGTGTAGTTTTTGCTGTCAAAGAGGGCATTTGAAAGGAGATTGTTATGTGAAAAGAAATCTGAACAGAGGAATGAGATGCATGTGGTTAGTTAGACACAATTCTAACTATTGTGGACACCACACTTTTTACTAAGTAAGTGTTAAATGATCTTCTTATTGTGCAAATATATGATATTATTTTTTGTGCTACTAATGAGTATCTATGCAAGGATTTTTTCACCATTATGCAAAGTGAATTTGAAATGAGTATGATGGGAGAATTAAATTTCCTCCTTGGATTTCAAATACATCAAGCACTAGAGGAAATTTTTATAAATCAAGCAAATACACCAAGGAATTGCTGAAAAGACTTGGCATGGAGGACTCAAAGCAAGTTGGAATTCCAATGTGCACTTCTACAAAACTTGACAAAGATGAAGAAGATAAACATGTGGATGAAAAACACTATAGAGGTATGATTGGAAGCCTACTCTATTTAACCGCAAGTAGACCCGACATTATGTTTGCTGTTTGCTTGTGTGTTAGATTTCAATCTTGTCCAAAAGAATCACATTTGAACGCTGTTAAAAGAATTTTTAGGTATTTGAGAGGTACGTTAGACCATGGTTTTTGGTATGCTAGATCTTGTGAATTTGCTCTATATGGATATTCGGATGCGAATTTTGGTGGTTGTCGTGTGGATAGAAAAAGTACTAGTGGAACTTGTCACTTTCTTGGTAATTGCTTAGTTTCTTGGTTTAGGAAAAAACAAAATGCAATCTCTTTGTCCACAATCGAAGCGGAATATATTGCCGCTAGTGCATGTTGTGCTCAACTTTTATGAATGAAGCATACCTTGAATGATTTTGGATTGTTATATGATTACATGCCTATATTCTGTGATAATACCAGTGCTATAAATTTGACCAAAAATCCAATTCATCATTCTAGGACAAAACATATAGATATAAAGCACCACTTTATTCGCGATCTTGTTCAAAAAGGTGAAGTTTGTGTGAATTATGTTTGCTCTAAAGATCAAATTGCTGATATTTTTACAAAAGCTTTGGCATTGGATCAATTCATTCATCTAAGATCAAAATTAGGGATAATCGAAAAATCATCTTAAAATTGTTCTTTTTCTGTTCAAAGCTTCCAGACGTCCTAAAGCAGATGAACGGACGTCCGATGATGTTCTTCAGCTATTTTCCCAGAAAACATCTGTTCGGACGAAACCGTCGGACGCACGACTACATTCGGCCGTCCGACAGTGCAACGGTACACTTTTTAAAGTGACTTCCCTCCTTATTTGGTTCAGAACTCTCCTCTTCTCTTCTCACTCGGACGAAAACCTCTATCCTTCTCACACTCAATTCGTGCTTTTCTGAAGCACTCATTCCAAAATTGACTCAACTAAAAACTTCTCCTGATCATTGCGAGTTCAATTTTCGGATCTTTTCACCAAATCTCATCACATTTCAAAAATTTCTAAATTTCCCTCAAAACCCTACTTTCTCATAACCGCTCTGCTCAATCATTTTCAAGGCTTCTTTAACCCAAAATTCTTGTGTGATTCACTCCCATACCACTGTGTGCATCATTCGCATCATACATCTCACACATTTCACACAATGGTGAATCTAAGAGGAGAAAAAGTCCCTGCCGGACGCAAGCACACACTCAGGGATGAAGATGTGAATTCTCCTAGAGTCATAAGATCATCCAAATGCTTCAAAAGGGGAGCAGTAAAGACTCATACTTCCCGGCCTTCCGCTCAGCCTGAATCTGGACAAGGAACTCCATCTCAACAGCCTTCCCAATCAACCACCGTCTCCCCATTCTTTGATGCTGCTGCCAAAGAAAAACATTCCTTGATAACCCAGAAAGGTTTCATCCCTCAACGAACCATAAATCTTTCTGAATTTCGCAAGATTGGTTTAGAGTCAATTCTTAATCTCTTTGAATTCCAGAAATGGTCACATATCATTTCCATGCCTAACGTTTATTACCCTGAAATGCTGTATCAATTCTTTGCCAATCTTAGGAAAGGCACTGATCACACTGAAATTATGTCCAGAGTAAATGAGGTAGACTTAGTATTTGATCCTGAAACTGTGAATGCCATTTTAAATACTGTTATTGAACCAGGATGCAAAAGTAAAATTGCCAATTTCTTTTCTTATGAAGAGCATCATACTGCTGATAATTACTTTGATAATACTAAAATGCTAACCTATTTTCGAAAGAAATTTTCTGCCCCTGCTGATGCAAAACTAAATGACCTTGCCCCTGTGAATTTTATTACTTTCTCAATCATTTCAAATCTGCTTGTGCCTACTGACGGTCATAGAACAGATGCAAATAAAATAGAGCTGTATTTGTTTTATTGTTTTCGAGAAAAAATTCGCATTGACTTTGGCTTTGTCATGTGCAAGTTTTTACTTCGCTATACCACTGATTCTCGTAGAAAACTGTCCTATGGAAAATTCCTTCAAAAGGTTTTTGAATTTTACAAAGTACCTATCCTTGGTGTTTGTCCCAAAGAAACATTTTCCTCTGCCTTCACTAAGGCTTACTTTGAGCGCAAAAATCTTGTCTTTAGGGATAATTTGTAGGCGTATAAGGGGGCTACTTCTAATGAACCTAGATTTAAGGCTGCACATGATCCACTTCACACTCCATCCTCTGTTGCACTGACCTCTATTCATCCTAGGAAGACTGCCACTATGGCATCTGCTTCTTCAAATTCTGAGGTGGTTGAGCTCCTTCGAGACCTTAAGCAACATGTTCTGCTTCTTGAACATGGTCTCATGCTCACCATGTCATCCCAGCAACAAGCTGACTTCCTAGATAAAAAGAGTCTTCTTTTTCCCCCACCTGTGGTTGAGGAAGTCCCTTCTAGCAAGGAGCCACGCTCCAATGATCCAAGTTCATCAGCCCCTGTTCGCTCTATGAGTCCTGTTCCTATCGACCTCACCTCTATTCCCGTGGCATCACATGATCCTTCCACATCTGATAAAGGCAAGAAACCAGTTGGTGAAGATGCTGAAGATGATGAAGACACTGAGGGGGAGGATCTCTCTCAGTATCTGCTTACTCGAAGGACGCCTGGGTCCACTTAGTTTACCATTTAGGATCACTAGCCATATTCGGATCATTTGCATTCTGTTTGACTGTTTTCTATTTGCTAGGTGTTAGATGGTTGTCTTGGATTCTTTTTGTTGTTTTCTTTAATTCTGGTGCTTGTAATGTTCAAAACTGGATATGTGGTTGTAATGGTGCTTGTAATGTTTTGTGATGCTCGTAAGCTATTTTGTTAAGAATGCTTAGTTTTTTTTTATGTTACTGATTCTTGACATGTCCCTTTACTTGTGACTTTTGTGATGACAAAAAGGGGGAGAAAAGATATGAATTGACTGGATCTGTGAAGTAGCCAAGTGAGGGGGAGTTTCTCAATTGCTTAACTGTTTTTGGATAAATCAGTGAATAAATTGCTTAACTAAGTGAGGGGGAGTTTTTCAATTGCTTAACTATTTTTGGATGATTGAATAAATCTGTGAAGTAGCCAAGTGAGGGGGAGTTTTTCAATTTTTGTTCTTCGATTGACTGAGAAAGGGAGAGCCTATTTGTAATCATCAAATTTCATTTCAAATCATTGTTTTGTCATCATCAAAAAGGGGGAGAATGTTATTCTTGATTTTGATGATCACAAAAGTACTTTGAAATGTTTATCTAATTTTCTTCAAATATAAGTGTTTTGCATTTTAGAAAATCGGGTACAAAGGTGTCAAGGAAAGAAAATCAACCAAAAGAAGAAGCAAAAACAGGGCACTCATGTCGGACGTCCGAAAGGAAACTGTCGGACGTCCGAAAGAATGAAGAACATCAAGAAGAAAACTCTGTCGGACGCTCGTGAGGAATCATCGGACGTCCGGAAGGATCGGACGCACATCGATCGTGTCGGACGTCCTAAAAATTTCGTAGAGCTTTGATAACTCTCTGGACGACGTTCGGACGCAGAAGCTGTCGGACGACAAAATCCCATCGGACGTTCGAACAACAACTTGACTGATTTTCGGACGATGGGATCCGACGATGACTAAGCTGTCGGACGTCCGACAGCCCCAACGGCTAGCTGACTCTTCATCTGCTTTCTATCCATTTGAAGCATTAATGAAGCCCATTTTTGGTTCCCTTTAAATACAAACGATTCTGAATCAGAAAGGAACTTTTGCACACTTTGACTACAAGATCTAAAGAGATATTGTAGCTAGAAAATAGTCTCCCAAGCAAGATTTGTTCTCCTAGTGGTGTGAAGTTCTTGTAAACTCTTCTCTTGTGTTTGAAATTTTCAATAGTGTAGTGTTATTCTTGGTTTTGGTGATCACAAAAGTTCTTTGAAATGTTTATCTAACCTTCTTCAAAAACAAGTGTTTTTGTCTATCTAAGAATCAGGTTCGAATATGTCATCAAAAGCAAAACAACCAAAATGTGAAGCAAAAACAGGACAATCAGGTCGGACGGCCGAAAGGAAACTGTCGGACGTCCGAAAGGATGAAGAACATCAGGAAGGAAGCACCGTCGGACGCTCACATAGAAGCATCGGACGTCCGGAAGGATCGGACGCTTACCATCGGACGCTAATCAATCGCATCGGACGTCCGAAAAATTCCAAGCTAACTTGCCAACTCTCTGCCTACGATCGGACGCTGCGGTGTCGGACGATCAAGACGCATCGGACGTCCGAACGTCAACTTTGATGCCATCGGACGATTGGTTCGGACGATGATTTGATCGTCGGACGTCCGACAGCCTCAACGGCTAGTTGACTCTTCAGCTGCCTTCTATCCGTTGGAAGCATTGATGAAGCCCATTTCTGGTTCCCTTTAAAATCAAACTGGTCTGAACGAAGCAGGGACTTTTGCACACTTTGTTTACAAGATCTAGTGAGATATTTTAGCTAGAAAATAGTCTCCAAAGCAGATTTGTTTTAAAGTGGTGTGAATTTCTGTTGAGCATTTCTTTTGTGGTTGAAAGGATCTTTAGTGTAGTTTTGTTGAGGGTTTTCTGAGTGATTGTAAAACTTCCTAGCTTGACTAAGTGAGGCTTAGGGCAAGGAGGAAGTGCTCCCTCCATTGTACATCTAGTTGATCTTCATTCATCAAAGAGAAGTTGCTCTTCCTAGTGTTTGGTCTTCAAGTTTGGGTTAAGCTTGGTAGACACTTGGTTTGTCTCTCTACTTTACATTTCTGTTTAATAAAATATTCATTGCTTATCTATACTTGCTTCTCTGATCAATATTGCTATTGTCTTCTTATCTACTTGGTTGATCATTACTAAAAAGGAAGGTAAATTTTCATTAACGAAAAAGTGCATAAACTTGGTTAAGATTTTAATCAAACCAATTCACCCCCCCCTCTTGGTTGTCTGTGGGACTAACAATTGGTATCAGAGCTTGGTCTCCTTGAGATTAAGCTCTAACGGCTTGGAGTAAAGATGACAACCAGTCATGCTATGTTTGTTGAGGGGCAATCTGTTACTAGGCCTCCCATGTTCAGTGGCTCTAACTATGTTAGCTGGAAAGAACGAATGATTATTTTTTTACAATCTATTGATATTGAACTATGGTTTATTGTCAGTGAAGGACCGCATGAAGCTAACTTTCTTGATGCAGATACAGGGTTGCTTCGGCCAAAAATGAGAGCTGAAATGAATGCTCAAGATAGAACTAACCTTACATTGAATGCCAAGGCAATGAATGTTCTTTATAGTGCCTTAGATTCAAATGAATCAATTAGAGTGAAAGGCTGTAAATCAGCCAAAGAAATGTGGGATAAGTTAAGAGAAATCCATGAGGGTGGTGACAATGTGAGAGAACAGAGAAAGGCCATCTTGGTCACAAAGTATGAATCTTTTAAGATTGAACCTCTTGAGGATATTGACAAAATGTTTTGCAGGTTCACTAACTTGATCAAAGATCTCGAGGTGTTGGGCAAAGAGTACACCTTGGGAGAGAAGAACAGGAAAATTCTCAATGCTTTGGGCAAAGAATGGGAAAATAAAGTGACTGCAATAGAAGAGGCTAAGGATTTAAGTTCTGTGCCTATTGAATCTATCATTAACTCACTAACCTCTTATGAGTTGAAACTGAAATCTAAAGTGCAGGAGGAAGAGGATTCTAGAGCAAAGAGAAACATTGCTCTAAAGACTACTCAAGGTGAAGATGATCCAGCTCACCTGGATGATGAAGACTCGGATGGTGATGATAATGATCTTGCTCTTATCACCAGAGGCTTCAAAAGGATTTTGAATAAAAGAAAGTTTAGAAGGGGAGGTCCTAGCAATCAATTCCAGAATCAACCATCTATCGCAAAGTACAAAGGAAAACAAGATTTCAACAAGAAACAGTTGGACAAATGCTTCGAATGTGGACAGATTGGACACTATGCAAATGAATGCCCCATGAAGAAGATGAAAGATGGAAAAGTTGATCGAAAGCCAAGATTCAACAACTTTCAGATTACTTGGAATGAATGCAACTCCGAAGGGGAAGTTGAAGAAGAAGAGGAATCAGCTCAAATGGCCTTCATGGCTATTGGAAATAATGAGGTATCTTCCACTCACTCGCAATCTGAAAGTGATAATGATGAAGATGATGATCTTGAATCTTTTGTTGAAAAGTTACATAATGCCTTGAAGGAATCTTATGATAAAAACAAGCTGTTAAAACAGAAAATTGCTTTTCTCATTCAAGAAAATACAAGTCTGGTTCAACAAAATAAACATCTAAAGACTGACAATGAATGCCTTGTAAGATCCGGATGTGATGTTCAAAACGAGCTTGACAGAAAGACTAATATTTGTGAAATGCTGAAGGAAAAGCATGGTGATTTGAAGAAAAGAATGGACATCTTGGATGAAACTTTGAAATCAAGAAAACAGGATTTTCTCAAAAGAAACATGTCATCTACCCATCTTACTGCTTGTCAAAGAACATTTGCTCACAACAAAATTGCACATGGCTTCACAACATATAGAAGAGGTGGATTGAGATATATCAAACCAGTACATGTTAAGAACTCTTTCATTATGTGTGATTTCTGTTGTCAAAGAGGGCATTTGAAAGGAGATTGCTATGTGAAAAGAAATCTGAACAAAGGGATGAAATGCATGTGGTTAGTTAGATACAATGCTAACTATTATGGACCCAAAAATTAAAATGGGTACCAAACACCTTATCTTTTCAGGAAAAAGGATCAAACAAGTCCAAATGGTTTATTGATAGCGGCTGCTCAAGGCACATGACCGGTGATCCCTCCTTGTTCATAAAGCTGAAATCAAAATCAAGTGGAAAGGTAACATTTGGTGATGATGTGAAAGCTAAGACAATTGGAATAGGTGATGTTGGTAAGGATGGTGAAACTTTTGTTCATAATGTGCTCTTGGTTGATAACTTAGGTTATAACTTGCTTAGTGTTAGTCAATTGTGTGATAAAGACTTGTATGTGTTGTTTAAAAAGCTTGAATGCATTGTACTTGATTCCAAATACAATGTTGTGTTCAAAGGTAAGAGGTTTAATGACATATATATTGTGATTCTTGATAAAGTTGATCCTTCTAGCTTAAAATGTCTTAAAGCTTCAAATGAAGATCCTTGGTTGTGGCATAGAAGACTTTGTCATTTTAACATGGACTTACTAAAGGAAATTTCGAAAAAGGAACTAGTTAGAGGCTTGCCAAAAATCAGTTTTGAAAAGGATAAAATATGTGATGCATGTCAATTTGGTAAGCAAACAAAAGTTTCTTTTAAAACAAAGAAGTGTGTATCTACTTCAAAACCCTTAGAACTCTTGCATCTTGACTTATTTGGCCCTACTCAAATCTCTAGCTTGGGTGGTAAGAAATACTGTTTTGTGATTGTGGATGATTACTCTAGATACACTTGGGTGATATTTCTTGCTCATAAAGATGATGCCTTCAAGAATTTTACTTCATTGTTTGCTAAAGTGCAAAATCTGCTTGGTTTAAAAATTGTTAGAATTAGAAGTGATAATGGAACTGAATTCAAATTTTGTGGATTTCCAGAATTTTGTGATTATAATGGTATAACTCATGAGTTTTCTATTGCAAGGACTCCACAGCAAAATGGTGTTGTAGAAAGGAAAAACAGGACTCTCCAAGAGGCTGCTAGAACTATGTTGAATGAATGTAGATTGCCTAAATACCTTTGGGCTGAAGCAGTAAACACTGCATGTTATGTAATGAATAGAATTCTCTTGAGACCTATTTTGAAGAAAACTCCTTATGAACTGATTTTTGATAAGAAACCTACGGTTGGTTATTTCAAAGTATTTGGTTGTAAATGCTTTATTTTGAATCTAAAGGAACATCTTGGCAAGTTTGATAAAAAATCTGATGAAGGAATATTTTTGGGATATTGTGAAAATAAAAGAGGATATAGAGTTTTTAATAGAAGGACTCTTGTGATTGAAGAAGCTATACATATAACATTTGATGAAGCCAATGATGATAATTCCAAAAGTTTGTGTGAGGATGATGATGTAGGTGTTCGAGAAGGAATGGAAAAGCTATCAATTGGGAATGAAGGAAGTTCTAAACCAGCAGCAACTGAAATGGAAAATGAAGTTCATAATGATCAAGAAGTGGAAGATGAAGACAAAAATGATGATCCACTCAAAGATCTTCCCAAGGCTTGGAAATTCAGCCAAAATCATCCAAAAGAACTTATAATTGGTGATCCTTCCGAGAAGGTAAACACTCGTTCCTCATCTAGAAAATTGATTGATAATTTTGCTTTAGTTTCTCTTTTTGAACCTAAAAATATCAATGATGCTTTAAAGGATGAAAACTGGATTTTGGCTATGCAAGAGGAACTTAATCAATTTGAGAGAAATGAAGTTTGGACACTTGTTGATAGACCTCAAAATCAGCCTATCATTGGCACAAAGTGGATTTTTAGAAATAAGTTGGATGATAAAGGTGTTGTTGTAAGAAATAAAGCCAGATTAGTTGCTAAAGGATATGCACAAGAAGAAGGAATTGATTTTGATAAAACATTTGCTCCCGTAGCAAGATTAGAATCTATTAGAATGCTTCTTGCTTTTGCTTGCTTCAAAGGTTTCAAATTGTTTCAAATGGATGTTAAAAGTGCCTTTTTAAATGGTTTTATTGATCAAGAAGTGTATGTGGATCAACCCCCCGGTTTTGAAAATACAAAATTTCCAAGTCATGTGTTTAAACTTTCTAAAGCTTTATATGGTTTAAAACAGGCTCCAAGAGCTTGGTATGAAAGATTAAGTGGGTTCTTGATTGAAAAAGGTTTCAAAAGGGGTGTTGTGGACACCACACTTTTTACTAAGCATGTGTTGAAAGAGCTTCTTATTGTGCAAATATATGTTGATGATATTATTTTCGGTGCTACTAATGAGTATCTATGTAAGGAGTTCTCCACCACTATGCAAAATGAATTTGAAATGAGTATGATGGGAGAATTAAATTTCTTCCTTGGACTTCAAATTCATCAAGCTCTTGAGGGAATTTTTATAAATCAAGCAAAATATACCAAGGAATTGCTGAAAAGGTTTGGCATGGAGGACTCAAAACAAGTTGGAACTCCAATGTGCACTTCTACAAAGCTTGACAAAGATGAAGAAGGTAATCATGTGGATGAAAAGCATTATAGAGGTATGATCGGAAGCCTACTTTATTTAACCGCAAGTAGACCTGATATTATGTTTGCTGTTTGCTTGTGTGCTAGATTTCAATCTTGTCCAAAAGAATCACATTTGAATGCTGTAAAAAGAATTTTTAGGTATTTGAAAGGTACATTAGACTATGGTCTTTGGTATGCTACATCTAATGAGTTTGCTTTATATGGTTATTCGGATGCTGATTTTGGAGGTTGTCATGTGGATAGAAAGAGTACGAGTGGAACTTGTCATTTTCTTGGAAATTGTTTAGTCTCTTGGTTTAGCAAGAAACAATGTGCAATCTCTTTGTCTACCACCGAGGCGGAATATATTGCCGCTAGTGCATGTTGTGCTCAACTTCTATGGATGAAGCACACTTTGAATGATTTTGGATTGTTGTATGACTGCATGCCTGTATTCTGTGATAATACTAGTGCTATCAATTTGACCAAAAATCCTATTCATCATTCTAGGACAAAACACATAGATATAAAGCATCACTTTATTCGTGATCTTGTTCAAAAAGGTGAAATATGTGTAAATTATGTTTGTTCTAAAGATCAATTTGCTGATATATTTACCAAAGCTCTGCCATTAGATCAGTTCATTCATCTAAGATCAAAATTAGGAATAATCGAAAAATCATCCTAATATTTCTCAAAGTCTTCGGACGTCCGAAAGAAGATGAACGGACGTCCGATGATGTTCTTCAGCCATTTTCCAGAATTGCGCCTGTTCGGACGCAACTGTCGGACGCACAACTTCGTTCGGCCGTCCGACAGTGCAACGGCTCATTTGTTTTAAATTAACTTTCTTCCTTATTTGCTTCAGTCTCTTCATATCCTATTTCCTCTCGGACGAAAACTCTCTCTTCCCTCACTCTCAAATTCGTACCATTCTGTAACCACCATTCCCAAATTGACTCAACCAAAACATTTCCCCATCGTTTGCGTTTCATTTCTCCTGATCATTTCACCAAACTGAGTAACATTTCGAAAATCCCCAAATTTTCCTCACAACCCTACTCTTGCATAACCGCTCTGTCAAATCTCGTTCAAGGTGTTTTTGTCCCAAAATTTCTGTGCGATTCACTTCCCTACTGCTGTGTGCATCATTTGCATCCTCCATTCCACACATTTAGAACAATGGTGAATCTAAGGGGAGGAAAAGTGACTGCCGGACGCAAGCATCCACTCAGGGATGAGGATGAGGATCTTCCTACTGTCAAACGGACATCCAAACGCTTCAAAAGGGGAGCTATCAAGGGTCAAATGTCACGGCCTACTCCACAACCCACATCTCAGCCTAAATCTGGACAGGGGACCTCCTCTCAACCGCCTCCTAAATCAGTTCCTCCTCCTACATTCTTTGATGATGCTGCGAAAGACAAATACTCCTGGATATCCCAGAAGGGTGTCATCCCTCAAAGAACTGTAAACCCCTCTGAATTTCGCTCCATAGGTTTAGAATCCATTCTGAGTCTATTTGCTTTCCAGAAATGGTCACATCTTATTTCTATGCCAAATGTCTACTATCCTGATATGTTGCATCAATTTTTTGCCAATCTAAGGAAAGGTTCTGAACCAACTGAAATATTTTCCAGGGTTAATGGGGTAGACTTAATCATTGACTCTGAAATTGTGAACTCCATTTTAAATACTACCATTGAACGTTTATGCAAAGATAAGATTGCTAATTTCTTTTCTTATGAAGAGCTTCCTACTGCTGCAAATCATTTTGATGGGACAAAAATGTTAACCTATTTCAAAAGAAGTTTTTCCTCACCTGCTGATGCTAAATTGAATGATCTGGATCCTGTGAATTTAATTGCTTTTTCTATCATTTCAAACCTGCTTGTGCCCACTGATGGGCACAGAACTGATGCAAACAAAATGGAGTTGTACCTCTTTTATTGTTTTCAAGAAAAAATTCGTATTGATTTTGGTTTTGTCATGTGCAAGTTTCCTTACTTCGCTAATGCCACTGCATTCTCGCCAGAAAAGTGTCTTATGAAAGTTTCTTCAAAAGATTTTGAGTTTAACAAAGTCCCTTATTCTAGGTGTTTGTCCTAAAGAAGCATCTTCTTATGCCTTTACAAAAGGGTATTTTGAAAGAAAAAATCTTGTTTTCAAAGATAATCTGTGGGCTTATAAGGGTGCATCTTCTAGTGAACTTAGGTCTAAGACTGCACATGATCCTTCACCCATTTCACTCACTCCCATTCACCCTAGGAAGTCTGCCACTAAAGCATCTTCATCTTCCAGTAATGAAGTAATTGAGCTTCTTCATGAACTCAAACAGCATGTTCTTCTTCTAGAACATGGTCTCATGCTCACCATGTCTTCTGAGCAACAAACTGCCTTTCTTGACAAAAAGAATATTCTTTTTCCTCCACCTGTGGTTGAGGAAGTCTCACATGACAAAGAACCTCGAACCACTGATCAAGGTTCATCAGTTCCAGATCCGAATCCAGCAACTCCTGTGACTCCTCATGGCCCTTCCACATCAGACAAAGGCAAGGCACCAATTGTAGAAGCTGCTGAAGATAATGAAGACACTGAAGAGGAGGATCTCGACCAATATCAGCTTTCTCGGAGGACACCTGGATCCACATAGATCATCATTTAGGACATTTGCATTTTGTTTGTCTCTTTTAGAATATGTTATGTTATGGATATTCTCAGTTTCTTTTGGTGTGTGTTGATGGATGATCTAAGTACTGAGGTGTAATATAATGGATATTCTTGTTTATGTTTAAGTTCTGTGATGTTTCTAAGTATCTTGATGGAAGTTATTGGTGATGTTTAAGTACTGGTGATGTTTGTTTATTCTGTTTATGTGAATGAAATGAATTGTTTTTGGTTTACATTTTGGATAAGATGTATTTGTGTATAAGATGGATGTTTTTGGCTTGCTCTTTTGTGATGACAAAAAGGGGGAGAGATCTGATTGATGATTGATAATGTTGGATATGATGAATTGATTGATGGTTTAATTTGGATTTTGCTGATGGATTGAATTGGTGATATGTTGGTTGTGTGTTACTTAATTGTCATGTTTTTGGATGATTGTCTAAACTCGGTTGGGCAGTCTAGTGAGGGGGAGGTTTTCAAAGGGGGAGTTTTTGTCTATTTTGAAAGGGGGAGCTTTCATTGCAATCATCAAATTTCATTTCAAACTTTTGTTTTGTCATCACCAAAAAGGGGGAGAATGTTATTCTTGGTTTTGGTGATCACAAAAGTTCTTTGAAATGTTTATCTAACCTTCTTCAAAAACAAGTGTTTTTGTCTATCTAAGAATCAGGTTCGAATATGTCATCAAAAGCAAAACAACCAAAATGTGAAGCAAAAACAGGACAATCAGGTCGGACGGCCGAAAGGAAACTGTCGGACGTCCGAAAGGATGAAGAACATCAGGAAGGAAGCACCGTCGGACGCTCACATAGAAGCATCGGACGTCCGGAAGGATCGGACGCTTACCATCGGACGCTAATCAATCGCATCGGACGTCCGAAAAATTCCAAGCTAACTTGCCAACTCTCTGCCTACGATCGGACGCTGCGGTGTCGGACGATCAAGACGCATCGGACGTCCGAACGTCAACTTTGATGCCATCGGACGATTGGTTCGGACGATGATTTGATCGTCGGACGTCCGACAGCCTCAACGGCTAGTTGACTCTTCAGCTGCCTTCTATCCGTTGGAAGCATTGATGAAGCCCATTTCTGGTTCCCTTTAAAATCAAACTGGTCTGAACGAAGCAGAGACTTTTGCACACTTTGTTTACAAGATCTAGTGAGATATTTTAGCTAGAAAATAGTCTCCAAAGCAGATTTGTTTTAAAGTGGTGTGAATTTCTGTTGAGCATTTCTTTTGTGGTTGAAAGGATCTTTAGTGTAGTTTTGTTGAGGGTTTTCTGAGTGATTGTAAAACTTCCTAGCTTGACTAAGTGAGGCTTAGGGCAAGGAGGAAGTGCTCCCTCCATTGTACATCTAGTTGATCTTCATTCATCAAAGAGAAGTTGCTCTTCCTAGTGTTTGGTCTTCAAGTTTGGGTTAAGCTTGGTAGACACTTGGTTTGTCTCTCCACTTTACATTTCTGTTTAATAAAATATTCATTGCTTATCTATACTTGCTTCTCTGATCAATATTGCTATTGTCTTCTTATCTACTTGGTTGATCATTACTAAAAAGGAAGGTAAATTTTCATTAACGAAAAAGTGCATAAACTTGGTTAAGATTTTAACCTACCAATTCACCCCCCCCCTCTTGGTTGTCTGTGGGACTAACATCACGTCTTTGAAACAGCTTTTCAAGGGTTAACTCCCATTAAATTTCTTTCCAAAGTGAAGTAGTTAACCTTGTGTTGAGTCGTCAAAAGCAAAAAAAAAAATATATATTCGGGAACTGTTCACGGCAGTACTATCATCATCACTTGTTCATGAATGTACAGTACCGTTCATCCGAAATTTTTTTTTTTCCTTTGTATTTTCTTGTAATTGTTGAATTTCTTGAAGTTCTTGGATGCATAGTGGGTTCTTGAAAAAAAAAACTTGATACTTTGAAAACACAAAAAATCGTTCTCTTGAATCTTGAAGTCCGGCTACCTTATTTTCTTGAATTGGCAAGTTAGAAAATCAAAAAAAAAAGAAAGAAAGAAGGAAAAAAAAGGCAGCCTTGCCTTGAATGGTTTCCAAATCTTGATTGATATCTTGATTGATTTCGAAATATTTGATTGGTTTCCAACACTTGATTGATATCTTGATTGATTGCCAAATCTTGATTGATTTCCAAATATTGGTTGACTTCCAAATTCTAGCCAAGTACAATTGGCTGAAGATATTTTTGACAAATTGAGCATGTGCAATGGTTCGTGTTCATAATCAAGTTGAGTTGGCGACATGGTTCTTGGATTGCATTTATAAAGACATTCTCCGAGTTAGTCCTTTGTAAGCACGCACTCGATTTGAGGATAAATCGTCTTTCAAGAGGAGGGGAACGATGAGAACATGAAGATTTGGATTCCCTTCAAATTCAAGGAAATTCAATTGATGGTTGATGGTGCAATCGGGTTCAAGAATCATTGAAGATTTGTCATGCTTATTTCTTGTTATTTATTTGAATAAGTTTCAGCAATACTTGTTAGTTAGTCTTGAGTTATTAAGGGAAATAAAGGCTAAGGTCATGTTGACCATAGTTAAGCCAATTGAGTCAGTTTGTTTCCTATTCTAATTGAATTAGAGTTTTAGGAAAGTAGTTAATTGCTTCCAAATTTATTTAGGAAGTCGTATCAAGTCAAATATAGAAGCTTGTATTGTTTCCAATTTAGATTAGAGATTTTGAGTCTTGTAAGGCTATAAATAGCCAACTTTATTTAACTATTGAGCAGATGATATTGAAGATGAATTAATAAAAAGAGAGCTGTCTCCTTTTATGGAGCTCCTTGATGGAACTTGAGTTTCTTCTTGAACAGTATCAAGTATTTAGCTTGGATACTTGTGGTGTTCAAGGCAAGATGATCACATCATCCTGTTCTTTCAAGCCAATAACCAATCCACTAGGTTTCTAGAGACGGGTTCTCTTTAGGTCTAGCAAGGTAGTTATTGTTCCATAACCAATAACCAATCCACTAGGTTTCTAGAGACGGGTTCTCTTTAGGTCTAGCAATGTAGTTATTGTTCCATAACCTGGTCAAGATAGATCCTTCCGCTGCCTGATCGACTTGGTTCTTCAAGACAGGTTCTTGTTGGGTCAAGTTCGCATCATCTGGTATCAGAGTTTCGACTCTTGATTCAGGTTAATATCCTTTTCTTTTCTTTTCTTTTTTTTCCTAATTATTTTTCTACCAAAACCCTAGCCGCTTTTTGATTTAAAAGAAACAAAAAAATAAATTTTGATTCTTGTTTTCTTGATTTTATCACGTTAGTCTAACCTATCCTGCGATTGATCGAGGTTGTAATTTTTTGGTGTGATTACGTTCTTGAAAACTGGTTTTTCAAGGGTTTAACTCCCAGTAAATTTCTTCCAAGTGAAGTCGTAACCTTGTGTTGAGTCGTCAAAAGCCAAAAAAAAAATATATATATATATTTGGAACTGTTCACGGCGGTACTATTCATCGGCACTGTTCATGACTGTAGCAGTACCGTTTATCCGAAATTTTTTTTTTTTTTTTACCTTATGTTTGTTTCTTGTATTTGGTTTGGTAATTTATTGAAGTTCTTGGATTGCATAGTGGGTTCTTGAAAAAAAAATCTTGATACTTTGAAAACCCTAAAAATCATTCTCTTGAATCTTGAAGTGCGGCTACCTTATTTTCTTGAATTGGCAAGTTATAAATACAAAAAATAAAAGGAAGAAAGAAGGAAAAAAAAAGGCAGCCTTGCCTTGAATGGTTTCGAAATCTTGATTGAAATCTTGATTGATTTCCAAATCTTGATTGATATCTCGATTGATTTCCAAATCTGTGATTGGTTTCCAAATCTTGATTGATATCTTGATTGGTTTCCAAATATTGGTTGTCATCCAAATTCTAGCCAAGTACAATTGGGTGAAGATATTCTTGACAAATTGAGCATGTGCAACGGTTCGTGCTCATAATCAAGTTGAGTTGGCGACAAGGTTCTTGGATTGCATTTATAAAGACATTCTCCGAGTTACTCCTTTGTGAGCAAGCACTCGATTTGAGGACAAATCGTCTTTCAAGAGGAGGGGAATGATGAGAACATGAAGATTTGGATTCCCTTCAAATTCAAGGAAATTCAATTGACGGTTGATGGTGCAATCGGGTTCAAGAATCATTGAAGATTTGTCATGCTTATTTTCGGTTATTTATTTAAATAAGTTTCCAGCAATACTTGTTAGTTACTCTTGAGTTATTAAGGGAAATAAAGGCTAAGGTCATGTTGACCATAGTTAAGCCAATTGAGTCAGTTTGTTTCCTATTCTAATTGAATTAGAGTTTTATGAAAGTAGTTAATTGCTTCCAAATTTATTTAGGAAGTTGTGTCAAGTCAAATAAAGAAACTTGTATTGTTTCCAATTTAGATTAGGGTTTTGAGTCTTGTAAGGCTATAAATAGCCAACTTTATTTAACTATTGAGCAGATGATATTGAAGATGAATTAATAAAATGAGAGTTGTCTCCTTTTATGGAGCTCCTTGATGGAACTTGAGTTTCTTCTTGAACAGTATCAAGTATTTAGCTTGGATACTTGTGGTGTTCAAGGCAAGATGATCACATCATCCTGTTCTTTCAAGCCAATAACCAATCCACTAGGTTTCGAGAGACGGGTTCTCTTTAGGTCTAGCAAGGTAGTTATTGTTCCATAACCAATAACCAATCCACTAGATTTCTAGAGACGGGTTCTCTTTAGGTCTAGCAAGGTGGTTATTGTTCCATAACCTGGTCAAGATAGATCCTTCCGCTGCCTGATCGATTTGGTTCTTCAAGACAGGTTCTTGTTGGGTCAAGTTCGCATCATCTGGTATCAGAGTTTCGACTCTTGATTCAGGTTAATATCCTTTTCTTTTCTTTTTTTTCTATTTATTTTTCTACCTAAACCCTAGCCGCCTTTTGATTTAAAAGAAACAAAAAAAAATTTTGATTCTTGTTTTCTTGATTTTATCACTTGAGTCTAACCTATCCTGTGATTGATCGAGGTTGAAATTTTTTGGTATGATTACGTTCTTGAAAACTGGTTTTTCAAGGGTTTAATTCCCATTAAATTTCTTCAAAGTGAAGTCATAACCTTGTGTTGAGTCGTCAAAAGCAAAAAAATATATATATATATTCGGACTGTTCACGGAGGTACTATTCATCGGCACAGTTAATGACTGTAGCAGTAATGTTCATCCAATGCTACTGTAGCAGTACTGTTCATTTGAAAATTTTTTTTTTTTTTATCTTGTGTTTGTTTCTTGTAATTGGTTTGGTAATTTCTTGAAGTTCTTGGATTGCATAGTTGGTTCTAAAAATCTTGATATTTTGAAAATCCTAAAAATCATTCTCTTGAATCTTGAAGTGCGGCTACCTTATTTTCTTGAATTGGCAAGTTAGAAAATCAAAAAAAAGGAAACAAAGAAAGAAAAAAAAGGCAGCCTTGCCTTGAATGGTTTCCAAATCTTGATTGATATCTTGATTGATTTCCAAATCTTTGATTGGTTTCCAAATCTTGATTGATATCTTGATTGATTGCCAAATCTTGATTGATTTCTAAATATTGGTTGACTTCCAAATTCTTGCCAAGTACAATTGGGTGAAGATATTCTTCACAAATTGAGCCTGTGCAATGGTTCGTGTTCATAATCAAGTTGAGTTGGCGACATGGTTCTTGGATTGCATTTATAAAGACATTCTCCGATTTACTCATTTGTAAGCAAGCACTCGATTTGAGGATAAATCGTCTTTCAAGAGGAGGGGAATGATGAGAACATGAAGATTTGGATTCCCCTCAAATTCAAGGAAATTCAATTGATGGTTGATGGTGCAATCGGGGTCAAGAATCATTGAAGATTTGTCATGCTTATTTCTTGTTATTTATTTAAATAAGTTTCCAGCAATACTTGTTAGTTAGTCTTGAGTTATTAAGGGAAATAAAGGCTAAGGTCATGTTGACCATAGTTAAGCCAATTGAGTCAGTTTGTTTCCTATTCTAATTGAATTAGAGTTTTAGGAAAGTAGTTAATTGCTTCCAAATTTATTTAGGAAGTTGTGTCAAGTCAAATAAAGAAGCTTGTATTGTTTCCAATTTAGATTAGGGTTTTGAGTCTTGTAAGGCTATAAATAGCCAACTTTATTTAACTATTGAGCAGATGATATTGAAGATGAATTAATAAAAAGAGAGCTGTCTCCTTTTATGGAGCTCCTTGATGGAACTTGAGTTTCTTCTTGAACAGTATCAAGTATTTAGCTTGGATACTTGTGGTGTTCAAGGCAAGATGATCACATCATCCTGTTCTTTCAAGCCAATAACCAATCCACTGGGTTTCTAGAGACGGGTTCTCTTTAGGTCTAGCAAGGTAGTTATTGTTCCATAATAACCAATCCACTAGGTTTCTAGAGACGGGTTCTCTTTAGATCTAGCAATGTAGTTAGTGTTCCATAACCTGGTCAAGATAGATCCTTTCGCTGCCTGATCGACTTGGTTCTTCATGACAGGTTCTTGTTGGGTCAAGTTCGCATCATCTGGTATCAGAGCTTCGACTCTCGATTCAGGTTAATATCCTTTTCTTTTATATTTATTTTTCTACCAAAACCCTAGCCGCCTTTTCATTTAAAAGAAACAAAAAAATAAATTTTCATTCTTGTTTTCTTGATTTTATCACTTGAGTCTAACCTATCCTGTGATTGATCGAGGTTGGAATTTTTTGGTGTGATCACGTTCTTGAAAACAGGTTTTTCAAGGGTTTAACTCCCATTAAATTTCTTCCAAGTGAAGTAGTAACCTTGTGTTGAGTCGTCAAAAGCAAAAAAAATATATATATATTCGGAACTGTTCACGGCGGTACTATTCATCATCACTGTTCATGAATGTAGCAGTACCGTTCATCCGAAATTTTTTTTTTTTTTGCCTTGTATTTTTTTCTTGTAATTGGTTTGGTAATTTCTTGAAGTTCTTGGATTGCATAGTGGGTTCTTGAAAAAAAAAACTTGATACTTTGAAAACACAAAAAATCGTTCTCTTGAATCTTGAAGTGCGGCTACCTTATTTTCTTGAATTGGCAAGTTAGAAAATCAAAAAAAAAAGAAAGAAAGAAGGAAAAAAAAGGCAGCCTTGCCTTGAATGGTTTCCAAATCTTGATTGATATCTTGATTGATTTCCAAATATTTGATTGGTTTCCAACACTTGATTGATATCTTGATTGATTGCCAAATCTTGATTGATTTCCAAATATTGGTTGACTTCCAAATTCTAGCCAAGTACAATTGGCTGAAGATATTTTTGACAAATTGAGCATGTGCAATGGTTCGTGTTCATAATCAAGTTGAGTTGGCGACATGGTTCTTGGATTGCATTTATAAAGACATTCTCCGAGTTAGTCCTTTGTAAGCACGCACTCGATTTGAGGATAAATCGTCTTTCAAGAGGAGGGGAATGATGAGAACATGAAGATTTGTGTGACAGCCCCACTTTCCCCTAAGGCGAACCAAAGAGGTTAGCGGACTGCCTGCCCAGCTCTCGCCAGGACTAACGGTGCAGTATAGAGCGATCTTTCACGTTCCGGAACTTATAACGCGCGCAAATAAGGCAAAAGGGCAAAATAACCCAAAATAAAAGAAAATGAAATCCGGAGTCGGCCATGAATAGTAACCGACTCGTCCGAACCCAACCAAACATCGAATTACATATACCCCATAACATTTAGCCTTTACAAACCAAAATGACATTTAAAAGTGATACAAAAGTCACTACATATATGGTTTGCCAAAACAAAAGTGAAAACGGCCCTAATGATACATTTAGGGTCCCATTTTATATACAATACAAAAGAGTCATTCATCTAGTTCATTTGGCAACCATTTATCAAAATTCATTCCAAAAGAGTCATATTCCTGTAAGGAAAACAAAAGGAACGGGGTGAGCTAATTGCCCAGTGAGAATACAACTCAAGCAACCAAGTTCATGGATACATCAAGCTTAACAGTCCAATTTACCAAAATAAATAAAGCCACACATTAATAATGAGGATAAAAGGATACGGGTGGCTCTCAAGAGCCCTTTTCCTCGTTTGAATTCTTGATCGGTCTCATTGACTCTCCGTCAATGTTTGAAAGGTAACCAACCGTAGACTCCTCTTAACTTCCATTCCCTTCCTCCTAACATTCCTCAACCGGGCCCGAAATCCAAACACTTGCATTGTGGTATTACTCGAGTAAACCGGAATCAAGAGTCTCTCATACTACAAGATTCCCTATGATGTTGCCCCAAGGCACATTAATTGGCACGACCAAGCCCTCGCCGGCTCGATTCAATCAATAACCAATGGGGTTGAGCTCATGGATAATATTTGAAGTCATGTATTTCATTTCATATAACATTTCATATAACTTTCCAATAACATGCGAAACAATAAATGAAAGTGATAAAGTACACTCTCACTTGGATCACTCAACATTCAACATCTCGAGTACTAAGATCAAAGCCATGTAATAGCACATAAGTGAGTAGTACACTCACCAAGCTAGCACAATGCGGTTTCAAACACTTTAGTCAAAAGAACGTTGTGCACCACCGTCACGCCCTAAAATCACGCAACAAATGCAATGAGACTCGATAACGAGTCATATAGCAATGCTAAACACAACCCCAATAGGGTTTCATATGCATAAATGAACATGATAGCAAATCAGAAATTTTGAAAATGGCCTTAGTCTTGGCCCCAAATAGAAAACTGTTTTACACTTATTATGCGGTAATGGCGTCAATTTCACTACGGTTATCGGATGGGGGTGTAAGACCCACCGTTTCGAAGCTATGAAACAGGGCTACAACAATGTAGAAGGCCACTCAATCCAGTTACTAGCTTAACTAGGTCGAAAATGCCAAATACTATACCAGAATTACCAAAACAGGTTTGCAAATCACACAAAACTGTAATTACTATAACTTAGTCTATACAAGTCCAAATTCCGAAATTCCAAAGGCATATGTTAGCTAAGACATCCAGCTACATTTCATCAGAAGACACCAACAACTAAATCCAAACCAATTCCAGTCAAAATGGCCAATAACCAGTACAGTTTTCGCATTCTGTCCAAAGCAGAACAGCTACAGTAATTTCGTCATAACTCATTCTACATTAATCCAAATGACCTGAAATTTTACAGGAACCTCAAACACATCAATACCTACAACTTTCATGTTTTGAGCAAAGTCAAATTCGGCCTCTAACCCTATGATCCAAAACCGGACAGAATTGGGGATTTAAGAACCCTAACTTTCCATTTTCCATCCAAATCCAAAATTAGTTGCATTTTCTTATCCAATACACCTCATAGAGCCATTATCAGCCATTACCATTCATCATACAAGGCCACAACATCCCATTCATATTAAACCAGAAAAATTCCCAATAAAATAAAAAATTCACCAAAACTCTTCAAATCAAGAAATAAATCATATATTCCTTCACTCATGCCACCATTAAGCATAATATAACCATCATTAGGTTTAGGGGAGAGGTTGTAGCATCACTTACCAAGAAACAAGGGAAAGAGAGATTGTGGACACCTTTGCTCTTCAAAACAACTTCACTACAACCCTTACTAGCACTAGAAGATAGGATTTTATGGAGTGGAATCTTGTTTATTCGGTTGATTTAGATGATTTGCTAGTAGAAAGCTTGAAGATTGAAGAGTTCTTCTTCTTGCAAAAGAGTGAGAGAGAGCCGGCCAAGGAGAAAGAAAAATGAGGAAATTTTGTGAATTTTTGATATTTAATCCTTTGGTCAAAAAAGTCAAGAAAGTGAATAGTAATTCTTAAAGTCCAACCAATGAGATTGTGACACTTGTCACACTCATTAAATGCATTCCTATCTTTCTTTTCTCTCTCACATCAATCACTTCACACACACTACTTATCTCTTAACACCCGATAATTTTTCACAGTATCCGAAACTTAACCTTATTGGCCGAATTTTTCCGAACTTTTCGCACTAGTGGGTCCCACGTCCAATATAGAGTCTTAATTTTCTAAAAATTCACCAATGCTAGAAAAATCATCTTAAAACTATAACTGCTCATAAAATCCACTAAGAAAATATTTCTAAACCAGAAAATGCAGAAAACATGCAATTAAGGGGAAATAAACCCTAGGAAAATAATGAGGGTTTTACGGGTTCTCACACTCTCTCCCCCTTAAAAGAATTTCGTCCTCGAAATTCCTTATCATGGTTCACAAATAGCTCAAGGTATTGTTTTTTTTTTCCACCTCCCAGGTAGCCTTTTCTATCCCATGATTTTTTTTTCTTCGCGAACACTATTCTCTCTCCTACCCAAACCCTGCGATCCTTACAAACCATACCAAGAGTCAAACGATGATTTTCCCCAAAGGATTACTACTTTCAGGTAGGCGTGATATCCATTTCGTCCATCAGAATTGGGACTGACAAATGGATGAGTAACACCGGGATCTACTAATATTTCCGCAGAAATACCGCAATCGTACCTTCCTCAATCTCAGGAGAATCGGGGACCTGTTGTGGCTCCAGTGAATACACTCGAGCTGCCACCTTAGATTTCGTCCCATTCCCCTTATCCGGTCCCGTGTTGGTCTTTGACGTAGTTTGAGCTCCCCTTCCTTCTTGCGTCATAAGTAGGCAGGTAGCAAGCTTGTGGTCTGCGCTTCCACAACGCAGACATTTGCCTCCTTTCTTCCAGCAATTATCTTCCGAGTGGTTTGACTTTCCGCAATACCCGCAAGGTCCGCGTGCTGCAGAAGCCGAGCCTCCTCTCTGGCCTCTCCCCAACTGGCTGCCTCGTGACGGGCTCTCTCGTGACACTCCCGGTACCCTTTCTTCCCCAATTCCTCGCCCAAACTTGGAAGGGGTACTCTCATTCCCCTGCCCCGAATTATTTCCAGGAAATCCTCGCTTTTTCGCCTGGAAATTTCTTACGTGCAATCTGGCACTCTCTACCCG
>NW_020862496.1:0-18767 GCF_003713205.1 Coffea eugenioides | reverse complement strand
CCACATAATCTTATTCATATGAAAACAGAAAAATCCACAATAATTATAAAACTTCACCAATTCAACCAAAAATCAAGATATAATCCATAAAATTGCATCTTATACTACCACCAATCATGAATTAAGCATCATTAGAGGGAGGATAGGGGTCCTTAACTACTCACCTTGGCAACGCAAGAGAGAGAGCAACTAATCACTTTAGCCTTCCAAACAACTCCACAAAACACCTCACTATCACTCCCTTAAGTGTTTCTATGGAGCAAAAACAAAATTAAATGGTTGATTTGGTAGATTGGAGCAAGATTGAAGCAAAACTTGGAGAGCTTTTCCCTTTCTTTTTTTCTTGAAGTGGCCGGCCAAAGAGAAGAAGAAAATGATGAAATTTTGGTAATTTTTGTGATTTATTTGGTCAAATGGAAAAAGGTGAATAGTGGTCTTCAAGTCCAACCAACCACTAAGTGACACTTGTCACTTTATTTAATGCATCCCTATCTTTTTGTTTCCTCTCACACCAATCCAAATAGCACCCTCTAATTATCTCTTAACACCCGATAATTTAAATCCAGTATCCAAAACTTAACCTAGTTGGCCGAATTTTTCCGAACTTTTCGCACTAACGGATCCCGCGTCCGGTATACGCTCTTAATTTCTCAAAAACTAACCGATACTAGAAAAATCATTTAAAACCTATATTTACTCATAAAATTTATTTTTTAAATTTTTGAATAAAGAAAATGTGGAAAAACGTGCAATTAAAAGAAATTAAAACCTAGAAATTAAGAAAAGTACGGGTCCTCAGACTCTCTCCCCCTTAAAGAAATTTCTTCCTCGAAATTTTCTTATCAACGGAATCTATCAACATCTAAGGTACCCAATGGACCATACCTTCTACGTCCTCAGACGAGTCAGGATCCTGATGGTGTTTTAAAGAGTACACCTGAGCCGGTACCTTGGATCCAGTCCCTTCTTTTTCCGACTGTCCAGGGTTAGTCTTAGTTGGTTGTGGGGTCCCTTTTCCTTTTCGCAATCGAATTGGGCAGTCAGCAATCCGATGATCGGCACTTCCGCAGCGCAGACATTTTCCCTCTTTCTTCCAACAATTGCCTCCGTATGATTTGGCCCTCCACAATATCCGCAAGGACCACGAGTAGCAGAGACCGGTCCCCCCTGAGAGACATCACGCGACACCCCTGGTTGTCGTACTCCCCCGTTTCCCTTTCCCATCTTAGGGGGCGTACTTGTACCTTCTTGCTCAGAGCTATTCCCAAGAAAGCCCCTTTTCTTGGCTTGAAAGTTTTTCACCTGCAGCCTAGCATTTTCTACTCGTTGCGCCTTCTCTACGGCCTCGCTAAAAGCATTAATCTGGGCCACCGCGAGGTCCTTCTGAATTTCTACGTTCAAACCCTGGATAAAACGCCTTATTCGCCGTTGCTCGGTCATGATCAGTTCAGGGGCAAATTTGGATAGGCGGGTGAACTGGCTTTCATATTCCGCTACAGATTGGGTCCCTTGGCGAAGTCGGATAAATTCATCTTCCTTCCGCTCCTGGACTAGAGGAGGGAAGAATTTCACGTTGAACTCCCGCATAAAATTCACCCAAGTCCTGGGCGTTTGTTCCCGTTCCCATTTTTGCCGAATAACGTTCCACTAGGAACGGGCCGCCCCTTCTAGTTGGAAGACGGCAAAAGTCACATGCCTTTCTTCGGTGTAATGCAGGGCCGCAAATATATCCACCATCTTCTCGAGCCACCTTTCGGCGACATCCGGGTCGGGTTCCCCAAGAAACTTGGGTGGAGCAAACTTTTAAAATCTTTCGAGAGCTCTGTCCTCGCTCTCGATATGGTTGCCAGGGTTTCCAGAATTAGGGTTCGGGTTTTGGCCCTGTTGGTGCACTACTTGTGCCAGCAAGTTGGTCATTTGCTGCATAGCGGCAGCTATTTGCACGTTCGGGTCAACCCTCGATTCAGGATTAAATCCAGATGATGTTTCCCCAGCACCCCTGTCCGGTGTGGGTTGCCTACGCCCGCGCCCACGTCCCCGGCCACTACGTGTGCCCTCCATTAATCTAAGTCAATTTAGGGTCGAGGTGCAAAGATAATATTAAAGATATTTATAAGCATAAGCAAATAACAAGAGGTACACTCAGATCAAAAGCATATATACACACAACTGGACCAAACCAGTCACACAGTAGCAGTCAATTAGAGACAAATATGAGAGATCCATGAAAGTAGCGGGATCATCCGAAAGTACTATAGACAGACTAGGTCACGAGTACAAAATAACTCACGAAGAGCTTTTCCCCCTCTAGGGCTCCGTCCATAATCTACGACAACAACACCATCTATATCTTAATCAAGGTGGATCACGCTTAACCACACACGGAGTTCCATAGAATCGCCTTTCTAGTTCGCCCAATCCTTTCTAACCTAGGCTCTCATTTCTTTTGTATCCGGGCGCAAGAATCCCATCTAAGTTAATTCACAACTCGAGCCGGCCGGTCCCAAGAGTAAATCATCCATATTATAGATTCCTACCCGACATACATCTCTATCTGCCTCAAGTTTCATGATAAAGATTTTTACACTTATAACATGCACAGTTCATAGTTTACGCTCAAAAGACCACTTATACCTTTAGACGCATGCACGAAAGCAGGACCATAACACCACTTGGCCCCAAACTCACTCCGCGCAAAGACCACGCGAAGTGGCTCTGATACCACCTGTGACAGCCCCACCTTCCCCTAAGGCGAACCAAAGGGGTTAGCGGACTGCCTGCCCAACTCTCGCCAGGACTAACGGTTCAGTTTGGAGCGATCTAATACGTTCCGGAACATACAAACGCGCGTAAACAAGTCAAAATGTCAAAATAAAAAAAATGAAACCGGAGTCGGTCATGAATAGTAACCGACACGTCAAAACCCAACCAAACATCAAGCAAATCTTTACATGTTGAAATTAAGCATATACAACCCAAAGTGGCATACAAAAGTATTCAAAAGTTGATACATGTACGGTTTGCCAAATCAAAAGAGAAACGGACCCAGAAGTACATTTAGGGTTTCAATCAATGAGCTATACAAAAGATATGTCCATCTAGCTCAAGTCGGCAACCAACTATCAAATCCAGTCCAAAAGGATTTATTTTCCTGTAAGGAAAACAAAAGGGACAGAAAGGGGTGAGCTTGCGTTCAATGAGGTACCAGACATATAGCAATAAAATCATGGCCTTTCACATGTAAAAAATCAGGTACACATGCCAGATGTAAAGTAAAGGAACCAATGATTCAAATAGGAAGGATACAGGTGGCTCTCAGGAGCCAAATTCCCATTTGCGTCACCGAAGCTTGATCGAAATAACAGTTGACACTCCCTCAACGCTAAAGGAGTAACCAATACCGTAGACCCCACTTTCTTCGATTCCTTCCACCTCACATACCCCCACCGGGCCCGAAATCCAATCAGATCAGAAATGGTAATACTCGAGTATACCGGAATCAAGGGTCTCAATACCCAAAGATCCCAAAACAGACTACCGTGGTTCGTTATCTAATCGACCAGGCCCTTGCCGGCCCGACTCGAGTAACTGGCCACAGGTGTTGAGCAGAAAGGTCGTTGGATACCAACTTCCAAACGACATCAGAACAGATACAGATACAGATACAGATGACAGATAACAGATTCAGATTCGCACCAAAATTTGGCATATGAACAGACAAGAGAACGAGTGTGATAAAGTACACCCTCGTCTCAAACAGAATAAACAGATAGTACAGTCATTCAGATCACAGATTGCAAGTACAGAAACCAAGGTAAGTAACAATTAAGGGGAGTGGTACACTCACCGGTGTCAGTACAGATACCTCAAAAGTTTTTTGCCCAAAAGGGAGCTTTAATCACCAAGAAACCCTAAAATAATCAAAGTAAAACAATTGAAGGTTCCACTTTCAAAAATCGAGTATACAGAATGCACATGTGAGGCTCGACTACCAGTCGTATGCCTCGCCAAATAATTACTAATGCAAGAGTGCAAAACATGATTTTTTTGAAACGAAAAGGTAACATGAAGACCTAGGCTCAAACAACCCAAAAGCCCTTCATTTCTACCAAAAGGCAATTCAAACTTAAAGGAACCAAACGGTCTAGAAAATTGGACAGCATTTCCCCTAAATTTGCTTACTTTTCCAGCCGTCATGGCTTCATTATTTCCTCAGCCAGCCCCAAAGTCATACGAAATATAATTCATCACAACAGCCGTTCAATAGGCTCAAAGTCATTCAAGTTATTTAGTTAGGAAAATGACCGGAAAGGAAAGTCAAACCCTAAAATATTCCAATAAGCACAATAAGACTCGATTACAAGTCATAAACCAATGCCAAATACTACCGAAATAGGGTTCCATAAGCATACATAAGCATTAGAGGAAACCAGAAAAATCCGGAAATGGAGTTAAGTGTTAACCCAAAAAAATAGTTTTTGACATCATTTTGCGGTTTTGGTACCAATGGCACTACGATTTTCGGATGGAGGTACAAGATACACCGTTTCAAACCTAAGAGATAGGGCTACAATATTACAGAAGGTCATTTAGCCCAGTTTCGAGTGTAACTAGGTCAAAAATGCAAGATACTACACCAGAACCGGAAAAACAGATTCACAGAACGCATTCTGGTTCAAACATCATAAGTCAGCCTACCTAAGTCAAAATCCAGGAATTCCAAAGCCATCCAAAAGGTAAGAAACAGGGCTACAATTCATCAGAAGACCTGAACAACTAATTCCGAAGCATTCCCAACCAAAATAACCCATTACAGAAGCAATTCTCAAATTCGGGTAAAACCAGGGCAGCAAGGATAATTCCATCTTTTCTCAAGCTACGCTACTCCGATTGACCTGAAATTTTGTAGGCATCTCTAGAATATCATTCCCTACAACTTTCATGTTTTAACCCAAGGCCAATTCAGACCCTAATTATGAGCTATAGTGCCGGGCAGAATGTAAATCAAAGAAACCCTAACTTTCCAATTTTCTTCCAAAACAGAAATTGCTTGCAATTAACCACTTTTTCCACCTTCTAACTTCCTTAAATATCATTTCCAATCATCATACATGACCACATAATCTTATTCATATGAAAACAGAAAAATCCCCAATAATTATAAAACTTCACCAATTCAACCAAAAATCAAGATATAATCCATAAAATTGCATCTTATACTACCACCAATCATGAATTAAGCATCATTAGAGGGAGGATAGGGGTCCTTAACTACTCACCTTGGCAACGCAAGAGAGAGAGCAACTAATCACTTTAGCCTTCCAAACAACTCCACAAAACACCTCACTATCACTCCCTTAAGTGTTTCTATGGAGCAAAAACAAAATTAAATGGTTGATTTGGTAGATTGGAGCAAGATTGAAGCAAAACTTGGAGAGCTTTTCCCTTTCTTTTTTTCTTGAAGTGGCCGGCCAAAGAGAAGAAGAAAATGATGAAATTTTGGTAATTTTTGTGATTTATTTGGTCAAATGGAAAAAGGTGAATAGTGGTCTTCAAGTCCAACCAACCACTAAGTGACACTTGTCACTTTATTTAATGCATCCCTATCTTTTTGTTTCCTCTCACACCAATCCAAATAGCACCCTCTAATTATCTCTTAACACCCGATAATTTAAATCCAGTATCCAAAACTTAACCTAGTTGGCCGAATTTTTCCGAACTTTTCGCACTAACGGATCCCGCGTCCGGTATACGCTCTTAATTTCTCAAAAATTAACCGATACTAGAAAAATCATTTAAAACCTATATTTACTCATAAAATTTATTTTTTAAATTTTTGAATAAAGAAAATGTGGAAAAACGTGCAATTAAAAGAAATTAAAACCTAGAAATTAAGAAAAGTACGGGTCCTCAGACTCTCTCCCCCTTAAAGAAATTTCTTCCTCGAAATTTTCTTATCAACGGAATCTATCAACATCTAAGGTACCCAATGGACCATACCTTCTACGTCCTCAGACGAGTCAGGATCCTGATGGTGTTTTAAAGAGTACACCTGAGCCGGTACCTTGGATCCAGTCCCTTCTTTTTCCGACTGTCCAGGGTTAGTCTTAGTTGGTTGTGGGGTCCCTTTTCCTTTTCGCAATCGAATTGGGCAGTCAGCAATCCGATGATCGGCACTTCCGCAGCGCAGACATTTTCCCTCTTTCTTCCAACAATTGCCTCCGTAAGATTTGGCCCTCCACAATATCCGCAAGGACCACGAGTAGCAGAGACCGGTCCCCCCTGAGAGACATCACGCGACACCCCTGGTTGTCGTACTCCCCCGTTTCCCTTTCCCATCTTAGGGGGCGTACTTGTACCTTCTTGCTCAGAGCTATTCCCAAGAAAGCCCCTTTTCTTGGCTTGAAAGTTTTTCACCTGCAGCCTAGCATTTTCTACTCGTTGCGCCTTCTCTACGGCCTCGCTAAAAGCATTAATCTGGGCCACCGCGAGGTCCTTCTGAATTTCTACGTTCAAACCCTGGATAAAACGCCTTATTCGCCGTTGCTCGGTCATGATCAGTTCAGGGGCAAATTTGGATAGGCGGGTGAACTGGCTTTCATATTCCGCTACAGATTGGGTCCCTTGGCGAAGTCGGATAAATTCATCTTCCTTCCGCTCCTGGACTAGAGGAGGGAAGAATTTCACGTTGAACTCCCGCATAAAATTCACCCAAGTCCTGGGCGTTTGTTCCCGTTCCCATTTTTGCCGAATAACGTTCCACTAGGAACGGGCCGCCCCTTCTAGTTGGAAGACGGCAAAAGTCACATGCCTTTCTTCGGTGTAATGCAGGGCCGCAAATATATCCACCATCTTCTCGAGCCACCTTTCGGCGACATCCGGGTCGGGTTCCCCAAGAAACTTGGGTGGAGCAAACTTTTAAAATCTTTCGAGAGCTCTGTCCTCGCTCTCGATATGGTTGCCAGGGTTTCCAGAATTAGGGTTCGGGTTTTGGCCCTGTTGGTGCACTACTTGTGCCAGCAAGTTGGTCATTTGCTGCATAGCGGCAGCTATTTGCACGTTCGGGTCAACCCTCGGTTCAGGATTAAATCCAGATGATGTTTCCCCAGCACCCCTGTCCGGTGTGGGTTGCCTACGCCCGCGCCCACGTCCCCGGCCACTACGTGTGCCCTCCATTAATCTAAGTCAATTTAGGGTCGAGGTGCAAAGATAATATTAAAGATATTTATAAGCATAAGCAAATAACAAGAGGTACACTCAGATCAAAAGCATATATACACACAACTGGACCAAACCAGTCACACAGTAGCAGTCAATTAGAGACAAATATGAGAGATCCATGAAAGTAGCGGGATCATCCGAAAGTACTATAGACAGACTAGGTCACGAGTACAAAATAACTCACGAAGAGCTTTTCCCCCTCTAGGGCTCCGTCCATAATCTACGACAACAACACCATCTATATCTTAATCAAGGTGGATCACGCTTAACCACACACGGAGTTCCATAGAATCGCCTTTCTAGTTCGCCCAATCCTTTCTAACCTAGGCTCTCATTTCTTTTGTATCCGGGCGCAAGAATCCCATCTAAGTTAATTCACAACTCGAGCCGGCCGGTCCCAAGAGTAAATCATCCATATTATAGATTCCTACCCGACATACATCTCTATCTGCCTCAAGTTTCATGATAAAGATTTTTACACTTATAACATGCACAGTTCATAGTTTACGCTCAAAAGACCACTTATACCTTTAGACGCATGCACGAAAGCAGGACCATAACACCACTTGGCCCCAAACTCACTCCGCGCAAAGACCACGCGAAGTGGCTCTGATACCACCTGTGACAGCCCCACCTTCCCCTAAGGCGAACCAAAGGGGTTAGCGGACTGCCTGCCCAACTCTCGCCAGGACTAACGGTTCAGTTTGGAGCGATCTAATACGTTCCGGAACATACAAACGCGCGTAAACAAGTCAAAATGTCAAAATAAAAAAAATGAAACCGGAGTCGGTCATGAATAGTAACCGACACGTCAAAACCCAACCAAACATCAAGCAAATCTTTACATGTTGAAATTAAGCATATACAACCCAAAGTGGCATACAAAAGTATTCAAAAGTTGATACATGTACGGTTTGCCAAATCAAAAGAGAAACGGACCCAGAGTACATTTAGGGTTTCAATCAATGAGCTATACAAAAGATATGTCCATCTAGCTCAAGTCGGCAACCAACTATCAAATCCAGTCCAAAAGGATTTATTTTCCTGTAAGGAAAACAAAAGGGACAGAAAGGGGTGAGCTTGCGCTCAATGAGGTACCAGACATATAGCAATAAAATCATGGCCTTTCACATGTAAAAAATCAGGTACACATGCCAGATGTAAAGTAAAGGAACCAATGATTCAAATAGGAAGGATACAGGTGGCTCTCAGGAGCCAAATTCCCATTTGCGTCACCGAAGCTTGATCGAAATAACAGTTGACACTCCGTCAACGCTAAAGGAGTAACCAATACCGTAGACCCCACTTTCTTCGATTCCTTCCACCTCACATACCCCCACCGGGCCCGAAATCCAATCAGATCAGAAATGGTAATATTCGAGTATACCGGAATCAAGGGTCTCAATACCCAAAGATCCCAAAACAGACTACCGTGGTTCGTTATCTAATCGACCAGGTCCTTGCCGGCCCGACTCGAGTAACTGGCCACAGGTGTTGAGCAGAAAGGTCGTTGGATACCAACTTCCAAACGACATCAGAACAGATACAGATACAGATACAGATGACAGATAACAGATTCAGATTCGCACCAAAATTTGGCATATGAACAGACAAGAGAACGAGTGTGATAAAGTACACCCTCGTCTCAAACAGAATAAACAGATAGTACAGTCATTCAGATCACAGATTGCAAGTACAGAAACCAAGGTAAGTAACAATTAAGGGGAGTGGTACACTCACCGGTGTCAGTACAGATACCTCAAAAGTTTTTTGCCCAAAAGGGAGCTTTAATCACCAAGAAACCCTAAAATAATCAAAGTAAAACAATTGAAGGTTCCACTTTCAAAAATCGAGTATACAGAATGCACATGTGAGGCTCGACTACCAGTCGTATGCCTCGCCAAATAATTACTAATGCAAGAGTGCAAAACATGATTTTTTTGAAACGAAAAGGTAACATGAAGACCTAGGCTCAAACAACCCAAAAGCCCTTCATTTCTACCAAAAGGCAATTCAAACTTAAAGGAACCAAACGGCCTAGAAAATTGGACAGCATTTCCCCTAAATTTGCTTACTTTTCCAGCCGTCATGGCTTCATTATTTCCTCAGCCAGCCCCAAATTCATACGAAATATAATTCATCACAACAGCCGTTCAATAGGCTCAAAGTCATTCAAGTTATTTAGTTAGGAAAATGACCGGAAAGGAAAGTCAAACCCTAAAATATTCCAATAAGCACAATAAGACTCGATTACAAGTCATAAACCAATGCCAAATACTATCGAAATAGGGTTCCATAAGCATACATAAGCATTAGAGGAAACCAGAAAAATCCGGAAATGGAGTTAAGTGTTAACCCAAAAAAACAGTTTTTGACATCATTTTGCGGTTTTGGTACCAATGGCACTACGATTTTCGGATGGAGGTACAAGATACACCGTTTCGAACCTAAGAGATAGGGCTACAATATTACAGAAGGTCATTTAGCCCAGTTTCGAGTGTAACCAGGTCAAAAATGCAAGATACTACACCAGAACCGGAAAAACAGATTCACAGAACGCATTCTGGTTCAAACATCATAAGTCAGCCTACCTAAGTCAAAATCCAGGAATTCCAAAGCCATCCAAAAGGTAAGAAACAGGGCTACAATTCATCAGAAGACCTGAACAACTAATTCCGAAGCATTCCCAACCAAAATAACCCATTACAGAAGCAATTCTCAAATTCGGGTAAAACCAGGGCAGCAAGGATAATTCCATCTTTTCTCAAGCTACGCTACTCCGATTGACCTAAAATTTTGTAGGCATCTCTAGAATATCATTCCCTACAACTTTCATGTTTTAACCCAAGGCCAACTCAGACCCTAATTATGAGCTATAGTGCCGGGCAGAATGTAAATCAAAGAAACCCTAACTTTCCAATTTTCTTCCAAAACAGAAATTGCTTGCAATTAACCACTTTTTCCACCTTCTAACTTCCTTAAATATCATTTCCAATCATCATACATGACCACATAATCATATTCATATGAAAACATAAAAATCCCCAATAATTATAAAACTTCACCAATTCAACCAAAAATCAAGATATAATCCATAAAATTGCATCTTATACTACCACCAATCATGAATTAAGCATCATTAGAGGGAGGATAGGGGTCCTTAACTACTCACCTTGGCAACGCAAGAGAGAGAGCAACTAATCACTTTAGCCTTCCAAACAACTCCACAAAACACCTCACTATCACTCCCTTAAGTGTTTCTATGGAGCAAAAACAAAATTCAATGGTTGATTTGGTAGATTGGAGCAAGATTGAAGCAAAACTTGGAGAGCTTTTCCCTTTCTTTTTTTCTTGAAGTGGCCGGCCAAAGAGAAGAAGAAAATGATGAAATTTTGGTAATTTTTGTGATTTATTTGGTCAAATGGAAAAAGGTGAATAGCATCACATAAAACTTGGTCCTTGTATCGACCAATAGAAAAAGTGATTAAAGCTTGTTTGGTCACCTTGACTTCCCCCCCATCATTTAACCAAGATAGTCTATAGGGTTTAGGGTGGTAAGTCCATGAAAGGTGCTTTTGTTCGACAAAGTCAGCAGCTACGCAATTAGTACAAGAGCCACTATCAATGATCATGAGACATACCTCATCTCCAATTTTGCATCTCGTATGAAAAATGTTGGTCCGTTGGAGATCATCTTCTTGCGCTTGTGCATTTAGCACTCTCATGGTCACCATAGTTCGAGCCACGGGGTCCTCTTCTATTTCAACCAGGTCAGCATCCTTCCCTTCTTCTTCAAGTGGTGGCATGTCCGCATATTCCTCCTCTCCTTCGCTTTGCCACATTCCCTCTTCATTCATGTACATGATGCTTCGGTTAGGGCATTGAGCCATGAGGTGGCCAATTCCCTTGCATTTGAAACATGCCTTTGGCTGGTCGGTAGACGTATTTGGCCTTGGAAGAGTTGGTCGCGGGGTTGGTTTAGAAGGAGTTGCACTCGGATGGAACGGCTGCTCCATTCGCCTGTTTTCCCTTTCCTTATTGCCTTGCCTTGGCCAAGCATTGGATGTTGGCAATTGATCACGTCTCCAAGGTGTGGAAGAGGATGTAGTGGTTCGGCCACTAGGTGTCTTTATAGGTAAGGCTTGCCTTTCCACCTTCTCGGCATAAGACACCATTTGTTGTAGCTCAAAGTGGTCTTGAAGCTCAACCTTCTTCCGAATTTCAGGATTTAATCCATTAAGAAATCTTGCCATGGTTGCTTCTGAATCCTCTTGTATATTGGCCCTTATCATTGCTACCTCCATTTGTTTGTGGTACTCATCAACCGAACTGGACCCTTGGGTGAGTCGTTGGAGCCGATTGTACAAGTCCGTGGTGTAATGGAAAGGTACAAATCGTTTCCGCATCACTTGCTTCATTTCAGCCCAAGTGTCAATTGGTTGTTCCCTATTTCTCCTCCTTGTGGCACATACTTGCTCCCACCAAATGGATGCACAATCTTCAAATTCAATAGCTGCAAGTTTCACCTTTTTCTCTTCAGAGTAATTGTGGACTTCAAACACTTGCTCAACTCTCCTAACCCAATCTAAATAAGCTTCAGGATCATTTTTCCCATGAAAGGTAGGCATCTTAGTCTTGATGGAACCAAGATTGTCATCGGTTCTCCTAGGTCGGCCTCGACCTTCCCTCGCTCCCTCTTGGCTTCTCCTTGATCGAAATGAGGTGTGAGAATGATACCCCTCATCATCCGCATCATGATCAGCACTCTGAACACTCGAAACCCTATGGTGTGTATCTCCGGTACCTCGCATCTCAATGGCAGCCAACCTGTCGGATATTTGTGCCATCGCAAATTCATGTTTCTCCATTGCAAATTCATGTCTCTCCGCTTGTTTTTGAAGAGTTTGGAGCACCAGTTTGAGTGACACGTCGGTCTCAGACGGCTCAGGCATGTTCCCCTCTTGAGACATATTGTCTAACCTGCAAAACAAGTGTATCCTAGGGGAAGACCCTCCTAGAACCTCCCAACCTTATCCAAACATTACTTTCGGTCCAAGATTGAAAGTCCAAAAAGCCATATCCAAACATTATTTCGGTTATCTGAGGAGTGTTAAATATTATTTGAAATACTTATTCCAAATAATCATTATCCAAACACGCCCATCATTAAACATGCAAAATTATAGGCATAATTTTCCTCATTTTACCGGATATACTTTCTAAAATGCAAAAATCCTAATTGCGTAATAACCAATTACAAAACTCCCTGTCAACATTTCCAATTTCAAGAAAATTATCCACATATCAATATTTTCAAATATAATTCCAACATTTCTAAACAACAATGAACTGAAAACATGCACTTCAAGACCACAATCAAGCCATAAGGTAATCAAAACACAAAATACCCTCCCCCACATTTAAAATTCACAATGTCCTCATTGTGAAAGAAAAGAAAAGAAAAGAAACTAGTACTCCCCTTATAAAGAAATGGTGATGCAATTTGAAATCACGAACATCACGAACATCCATATCATCCCAAAAGCTACTATTCTACATGAGGGGGAAAGATACATAGCCATAGGGAGGTGAGATGATCCCAAAAGCGTTAATGTAAGAAAAAAAACATAATAAAAGTTAACACCATATAACAAAGAAAAAGTAAAAATTAAATAAAAAGATTAAACAAAGCAAATTAAGTGGAGGGGCCGCCAAGTTCCGTAGCATCTTCTCCTCTACCCTCCACATGAGCTTCATGCTCGTCATCTCTTGGCTCAGGAATTGGTGTAGGCGAACGGCGGATGTGGAAATGGTCCTCCAACACCCTAAGACGTCGATCATGCCTCTCGAGTCACTCCGTCATCTGTCGCTCCTGCTGATCAATGCGCTCCATGACCCTTGTTTCCATACAACAGATAGCGTTGAGGATTTCTTGCCACTTGGATCTCGGAGGAGGTGGTGGTCATGGAATGGGAGGAGGTAGAGTCTGTTGTGCCTCTGCTTCTTGAGCTTCCTGTTCTGGTTGAGGATGAGGTGGGGGCTGAGCGGACGTTGAAGCTTCTCCAACATCTCGAACCAAAGAAGCTCCAAAGTCTGTAGGGATATCCAAGGATCTTAATAATGCAACATTTACCTCATCGACTGCCTTAGTAGTAAGGGCTCTCTCTGCACCCAATGGAACCTCGAGCTTCTCCAACAGAAGAGAGAGGAAGCGAGGAAATCCGAAACAAGTTTCACTAGCTCTCATGCGTGCTGTAATACGCATGTAGCTAATAATAATGCTGGTGAGAGGGATCCTTGTCAACTACCGACCTATTCCATGCATCATCTTATCCAAAAAAGATAGGTCGCTATTTCGTACTTTCCTTTTGCCACTCCTCTTAGGTGCCCATTAAAAGCAAAGAGATAAAAAATAAGGTGGTACCTAGGCTCAAAGGAATCTGCATAAACAACGAGCTTTTTCGAACTTCCTCTTTCATGGTATTGACCCTTAAGACGTGATACGGTTTCTCCTACTTGCCATGGATCACGCACCTTGAATTCTTTGGTCAATTTGACATCCTCCCCTGAATCCTTGATTTGGAAAGATCTCTGAATTCTCCCGCGATTGATGGCAATCCGCTTTCCTCTAACCCAGGAGACAATTAGATTACCACTGTGGTCTTGCTTTCCTTTCACATTGGCATAAAATTGCGCACCAAATTGGGATAGTAATGCTTCGGCAATTTGAGTATGTTCTCCCATCCAAGTCGCTTAAATGCCGTGAAAAACTTATAGTGGTCATCCACCTCCGGTGCCAAGTGCTTTTCAATTATGATCTTTTTATCTAATCCGGTTTCGTATCATTGTTGATTTTCTAGCGAAGTGAATCGCGTGGTATCATAGTCCGGAGGTGGCTCCTCGCGACTAGTGGATGCTCTCTTTCATTGTGAGCGGGGCGGCGACTCGGGTGAGGGAGATTCTTCCACTGGTAACTCCTCAGATATTGAAGGAGTACGCTCTTCATTTGAAAAAGGTGAAGAAGTGCGAACACAAGCCCGTCTTGCGCGAGCCATGGTGCCTATATCAAAAACAAGATCAAACGCACTATCCAAGACAATGTGCTACAGATTTAAACCTTAACATCATTTTAAAACAACATCATCATATGCACTACTAAAAACATTCTTAAATTAAACAATTCTCAACGTCTAGCAAATTTTCCAATGAAATACATAACATTCCATTATACTAAATACACATTAATACCAAATTACATACAATTGAGCTTCATTTCTTCAAAATAAGTGCAAATTATTTCAAAGAAACAAAAAAAAAAATTGCAAGCAAAAGGTTCAATGTGCTTTAACTTAATAATTGAGAAATTTTTACAAAAATATCACCATGTTAACAAAATTCTCAATTCTAAGCATAAAGGTAGTTCTAATTTCATGTATTAGTACAATGTAGCACAAATTTAACAAGAAATCTTAACAACTATGCATTTTCCAAATATATAAAAAAATGGAAAAAAAATTAAGAATTAGGAAATGTAAAATTTCAAAGAAAACTGAAAATTCTTACCTCAGATGTGTAGAGTGATAATAGAGGATGATAAAGTTGCCAAAATTAGGAAGAAAACAATCCAAATTCGTCCTCAAATTGAAGGAATTCAGTTCGGCCCTAATTCCTCTTTTGAAGATCAAAACCTTCTTTGATGATGTTCTAATGCGAAATAAATTAGGGTTAATGATCACAAAAGGTTAGGGGAGGTCTTTGTGGTGAAAAATTGGAAGGTTGATGGAAGAAATGGAGGATTTGAGGAAGAGGCTAGGGTTTCGGTGAAGAAGAAGAGAAGAGAGCTGGAAAAATGCAGAACCAAAGGTTCTGCTCTTATCGCCAACTGATCCGAACTCGGGTCTGTGCGATCAGGCCTCGGATCCGATGGGCTCGGATCCGTTTCACCAGATAATTAGACGAGCCCTCGGATCCTAGTGAACAACCTAGGATCCGAGCTTGGATCTACCATTTTTTACATTAATTGCAGAAACTGCAATTTTTCAATTTTTATCCCCTTTTTTGGCAAATTCCAACTTTGGCAAATTCCAACTTACACTTGGGATGAAACTTTTTAAGCACTTTCAACCCCACCACAAGTTTATATATCCTAACTAAATCCATAAACAAATAATGCCTGAAGCAAAACTCCTAAACACTCAAAACACATCTACATTGCAATTGGAGGGCTTGAGGTTCTTTGATCATTTTTGACACTTTTACACTAAAATGACACCTTTAGGCATAAAATGCACATCAAATGAGTCAATGGCCATATACAAATATGTTATCACCGAAACTCACTTGAATATAATATAAGTGCAACATTGGATATATGAATTGGAAATTTAGACACTTAAAACAAAATCCAATAGGAAAACCTCATTTTTACGATCGTTCTTCAAGTGCACCTCCAAGATAGACGTTCATCCTAACAATAGCCCCCCTACAAACCATTAAAACATAAAAAATCACACCTAATAATTAAGACACATTAAAACAAAAGAAATCATTGGGTTGCCTCCCAATTAACGCTTTTGTTTATAGTCGTTGGTTCAACTCAAAAGATTTGGCTCATTTAGAACATTAGGGAGCGATTTTCTCCCCACGGGTCAAAACTCCCTAGCCAATCCACCCTGTGGTAAGCCATGCATTGATCTCCAAAGTCCAATTTCCTCAAATGTCAAGGAGGAGTATTAGACTTGTCACATATAGGCTCGACTTCACCTTGGAGTGGAATTTGCTTGTCTTTTTCGAGTTGGTTTAACTTTTTTCCACTTTCTTTATGGAATGGTGACTTTATCAAGCCAACTTTCGTCCTTATCTTCTCCTTCCCTACTCCTGCACCATGAAAGTTATTACCAAGGATATTTATAGATTTAATTTCTTGGTTCCTTTCTTGGTTAATCTTTTCATCACATGGCATATTAGAAACAAGAGCAATAGGCTCTATACTCCCTTCTTTATTAGCCAAATTGAATTCCAATTCCTCACCATTAATGCTTAATATAAGCTTAACTTTTTTCACATCAATTATAGTTCGTACAGTGGCTAAAAATGGTCATCCTAGAATAATTGGCATTCTCACATCTTCCTCAATATCTAAAACAACAAAATCCACAGATATAATAGATTGTCTTACCCTAATGAGCACATTTTCCAAAATACCAATTGGATGTGTGATTGACCGATCCGCCAATTGCAATTTGATATTGGTAGCTTTTAGCTCTTGAAGTTCCAATCTCCGGGCAACCGATAACGGCATAAGTGACACACTTGCACCTAAATCACATAAAGCATTAGAAAAATGCAATTAACGAATAGTGCAAGGAATAGAAAAACTTCCCGGATCTTTTAATTTAGGAGGGAGTTTGTTCTTAATTAATGCATTATACTCTTCCGTTAATGCTATCATCTCATTATCTACAATTTTCCTCTTTCTTGATATGATATCTTTCAAGAAACGCGTATAAGAGGGAATCTGTGTAATAGCATCAATGAAAGGAATGTTAATGTGCAATTGTTTAAAAGTTTTCATGAATTTTTCAAACTCCTGATCCTGTCCATCTTTCTTCAACCTGTGAGAAAAAGAAATCACATCAGAATTTAAATTAGGAAGAGGTACATCAATATCAATAACAATATTATCATTTTGGCTTGGTTTTACTCCTTCATATGCTTGCTCCTTATCTTTTTCACCGCTTGAATTGCCAACATGAGGTCCCTCAAATATTCTACCACTTCTAAGAGTGATAGCATTGACATGTTCTCTCGGGTTGACGACGGTTTTACTTGGCAATTCTCCAGGGTTTCTATTGTTAATCGAGTTGGCAATTTGACCAATTTGAACCTCCAAATTTCTATACATCCCAGCCAATTGGTCCAGCCGCACCTCAACTTGCTCGAATCTATCCGAAGTAACCTTAGCAAGTTTTTCCACAGCAATCTCTTATCCCGGTTTAGTTTCTGTTTGTGGTTGCCGTGGTTGAAATCCTGGCGGATTGGCTGGTCTTGGTTGATTGCCTTGATCTTTCCATCCAAAATTTGGATGATTTCTCCACCCCGGATTATAGGTATTCGAGTAGGGGTTATTTTGAGCATTTCGATTGTAATTGTTGACAAATTGTACCTGCTCAAAATCAACACAATCATTAGTATCATGTTCACCTCCACATATTGAACCATAAGCCACATGTGCATTAGATGAACTTGGACCAACTACGGCTTGCCTATTGAGTAACTTCACCATATTATTCATTTGGGCACTCAACATGTTGAGAGTGTCCATTTCCATCATACCTGCGTGGCGTCTCGGATTACCTCTTTCATTGGTCCGTTGGTAGTTATTTGCGGCCATTTCTTCTATCAAATTATGAGCTTCTTGGGGTGATTTACCCAGTAAAACTCCACCTGCAGCTGCATCAATCATAGTTTTAGTGGAAAAAAATAAACCATTATAGAAAGTTTGTATGATTAGCCAATCGGGTAGTCCATGATATGGACATTTCCGAAACAAATGTCTAAACCTTTCCCATGCCTCATATAATGATTCACTCTCTAGTTAACTAAAACTAGTAATATCCATTCTTAACTTGACAGTTTTATCCGGTGAAAAATATTTATTCAGAAATACTCTTGATAAATTATCCCATGTGAAAAAAGTGTAAGGAGCATGAGAGTGCAACCAGATTTTTGCCTTGTCTCTTAAAGAAAATGGGAACAACCTTAACCTTATAGCATCATCACTTACTCCATTCATTTTAACGGTATCACATATTTCCAAGAATGTAATTAAGTGTGAATTATGATCTTCTACTGCATTACTTCCAAATTGAGATTGTTGAACCATTTGGATAAGTGATGGTTTAATCTCAAAATTGTTAGCATTTACCGTAGGCCTTGCTATGCTTGTTTGAGATCCTTGTGTCCCCGATAGAGCAAAATCTCGTAGAGCTCACTTGTTTGCTGCGTTTTCTGTAGATTCCACTTATGACACAAAAGATCTAAATGACTGAATTTAACACTTGTTACTACTCTTGTTTAACCAGGAATTCATTTCCAAAATTATCAAAATCTCATTCTCATGATAATAATGGTCTTAGAACAGTTTAGTTTTTTCTAATCTCTTGATAAATAACTAACTTTGTTCTTGTTCATGCATGAAATGTAGATTTCATCCACTTGAATGTATGTCTATTCTCATGAACTTACAACTCAAACTCTACTCATGTTATTCCATTATTTTTACCATTTCTCAATGAGTAATACAACTAATAACCTGCTATTGGTGATCAAACAACAACAAGTAATCAAGCATGCACAAGTAGACAAGTTAATACAAGATACAACAAGTGTAAATCACATTCAATTCATATCACTTGGCCATAAGTTTCATTTACTTCCTAGATATAGAAATTTAGCTACTCATGAGTGATATAACAATCAAATTCATAAATGCATTAATGGAAAACATCATAAGTTACAAGTACAAGAAAGATAAAGAAAAGCTT
>NW_020862495.1:0-51484 GCF_003713205.1 Coffea eugenioides | reverse complement strand
CAGAAGAATAAGTTCAAGACTCGTTGGGTATTCGGGTTGAATCCAATACAAGTATATCTAAGCGGAGTTTAGATCCGAGTCCGAAATATTCAATTTTAATTCAGACCCGACTCGATTACAGTTCTATCTAATTTTGAAAAAAAAAATTAAAATAAAATTGGCTCTCTTCTTGGTCACCCCACGAATATAAATGCTTTCCTGGGTTCTTCCCCCAACCAGAAAAGATGCCTTCCTTCTCTCTCCACTCCACCCCCACTTCCAACCCGCAACCTCATCTCCACCTTCCTCCGCTGCATTGCTCCCTCCGCCCTACCCCTTTCCTCCCACTACTCCATTCCATTCCCCCCGCCACCACCCTTTCCCTTTCCCTTTCCTTTAAAATTCACTCCACCAACAATGTCCTTCCCACCACGAACTTTATCTCTCCCTTCTTCTTCCGTCCCATTTAAACTTTGGACTCTACGATGTTTTGTCAGGATAAGGATGGAATCTGCTACTGTGCCACCAAATGTACTTGCTGTGATCACATCAGTGGCACTAGTATGTTATTTGGTATTTTTATGGGTTGAAGTGGAAAGAGATGTCCAATGGTGAACGAATAGTGGCGTATACCAGTGTTCTTGACCCCTTTTTCGGTATATCACTTATTTTTTGTTTTTTAAAGATTTGTTTTGGATTTTTTTGGCTGATTTTTTGTTATTTTAATTCAGGGGTATTTGTCCTACCATAGACCGAAGGATTTGTCGGAGGCGTTGCTTAATGTCGTGCGGCTAATCAATTCTAAAAAAATAGAACATTTGCAATCATCCCTGGTGGTCTTGTGTTCTTCAGGGCATTGTGGCTTTTAAACTAATTTGTATGCGAAAAATAAATATATTTATAAATGGTTGATTTGGAATTTGATTTATAACTTACCTTGATTTTAGGTTGTTCTTTTATTTTTTTGGTTTCCTTGTAGTTTATGATTTGTTGTGTTGGTGTTGATCGCGGATTTGATGCGATTAGAGTAGTAAATGATGCGGTGACATATGATTCTACTATTTTATTGTTAGTTTTGCTTTTAAAAGTATGCGAATTTCGTCCTCTATGTGCAACAAGTATTGCTTTCAATTGTATGCAATATTTTTCTAAGTATTGAATTAAAATATTAAATTGATGTTTTGCAACAAAGTGGAGGCGGAAAGAAGGTGGACAGTAACTAATGAAATGACGCTGAGAAAATTGTCACAATGACGTTAGTTTAATCCTTTCTTTTGCTTTTGCTTTGATTGATTTAAGCTGAAAAGAGGTTAAGCTATTGATACTTTATACCAATTACATGTTGTCAACTCTGCTTAACTATGGTCAACATGATCTTAACCTTTATTTTATAAAACTAATGACTCAACACTAACTAATTAACCACCTGCTATTTGCTGGAAATAGCGAAATACACATTGCTTCAATATTTCAAACAAATGACACATAATAGTCATAAGTCAAAATATTGACAAGTTATGGAAAACTACTCCAAATCAAGGAAGGGATCCAGATTTGTTGAGTTTCAAAGGATCAACCGCTTTTTTATCTCGAATCATCTTTAGAATTTGACGCCATTGATCACATGCTCGTATCAAGTTGCCTTGTATAGAAAGTTGTAGAAAGAGGACTTACTGTAGAATTATCTGAAAACATGTATAGCTTTCTTAGCTTGCTCATGAATTGGCCAATCCCCCTCATTTGTAACCAATCTTGTGGAGGTGTTCACAAGTGCAATACAAGTTTTTCTTCACTTCCAACATTTTTCTTCTTTGTTCTCTGCTTTAGATTCCGCACATTTTCGTACACTTAGTGTTTATACTGAACAACCAAACCGTTCATAATTTAAATCTTGAACGATCGCTAGTACCACATGGCGTGTTGGCTTACAAAAAATTAAGCAGCCCGTTACAAAGGGAAGCAAACTCCTCTAGTATCCTCCTCCAAAACAAAAGAAATTCCTTCATCTTTTTTTATCTAAACCTAACCTTAATCCACTTAATATTTTCATGTATGGATATAGTTTTAATTTTTTTTATCCGAGCCTGGTTCGGACACGCTTAAACTAATCAAAAAAATGGGTAGAATACGAAATATTGAGTTTCGTCCCGGGTTCGATCCGAACTCATTTGAATAAGTAATTATTTTGATAATATATTTGAGTTTTTAATATTTGTTTGGATCCTTTAGAGACTGTAATTTGTAGGCATTATAATAATTATCTAAAATAATTTTTGATTTTTAATTGAAGTTTATGGTGTGCAATTAATGTTTGTTTAGAAATAAATTTTCTTCATTGCTTTGCCTTATTTTTTTAGGCTGTATATATCCTGCCAATACCTCGACCTAACCCGACACAGATCCAGAAGAATAAGTTCAAGACTCGTTGGGTATTCGGGTTGAATCCAATACAAGTATATCTAAGCGGAGTTTAGATCCGAGTCCGAAATATTCAATTTTAATTCAGACCCGACTCGATTACAGTTCTATCTAATTTTGAAAAAAAAAATTAAAATAAAATTGGCTCTCTTCTTGGTCACCCCACGAATATAAATGCTTTCCTGGGTTCTTCCCCCAACCAGAAAAGATGCCTTCCTTCCCTCTCCACTCCACCCCCACTTCCAACCCGCAACCTCATCTCCACCTTCCTCCGCTGCATTGCTCCCTCCGCCCTACCCCTTTCCTCCCACTACTCCATTCCATTCCCCCCGCCACCACCCTTTCCCTTTCCCTTTCCTTTAAAATTCACTCCACCAACAATGTCCTTCCCACCACGAACTTTATCTCTCCCTTCTTCTTCCGTCCCATTTAAACTTTGGACTCTACGATGTTTTGTCAGGATAAGGATGGAATCTGCTACTGTGCCACCAAATGTACTTGCTGTGATCACATCAGTGGCACTAGTATGTTATTTGGTATTTTTATGGGTTGAAGTGGAAAGAGATGTCCAATGGTGAACGAATAGTGGCGTATACCAGTGTTCTTGACCCCTTTTTCGGTATATCACTTATTTTTTGTTTTTTAAAGATTTGTTTTGGATTTTTTTGGCTGATTTTTTGTTATTTTAATTCAGGGGTATTTGTCCTACCATAGACCGAAGGATTTGTCGGAGGCGTTGCTTAATGTCGTGCGGCTAATCAATTCTAAAAAAATAGAACATTTGCAATCATCCCTGGTGGTCTTGTGTTCTTCAGGGCATTGTGGCTTTTAAACTAATTTGTATGCGAAAAATAAATATATTTATAAATGGTTGATTTGGAATTTGATTTATAACTTACCTTGATTTTAGGTTGTTCTTTTATTTTTTTGGTTTCCTTGTAGTTTATGATTTGTTGTGTTGGTGTTGATCGCGGATTTGATGCGATTAGAGTAGTAAATGATGCGGTGACATATGATTCTACTATTTTATTGTTAGTTTTGCTTTTAAAAGTATGCGAATTTCGTCCTCTATGTGCAACAAGTATTGCTTTCAATTGTATGCAATATTTTTCTAAGTATTGAATTAAAATATTAAATTGATGTTTTGCAACAAAGTGGAGGCGGAAAGAAGGTGGACAGTAACTAATGAAATGACGCTGAGAAAATTGTCACAATGACGTTAGTTTAATCCTTTCTTTTGCTTTTGCTTTGATTGATTTAAGCTGAAAAGAGGTTAAGCTATTGATACTTTATACCAATTACATGTTGTCAACTCTGCTTAACTATGGTCAACATGATCTTAACCTTTATTTTATAAAACTAATGACTCAACACTAACTAATTAACCACCTGCTATTTGCTGGAAATAGCGAAATACACATTGCTTCAATATTTCAAACAAATGACACATAATAGTCATAAGTCAAAATATTGACAAGTTATGGAAAACTACTCCAAATCAAGGAAGGGATCCAGATTTGTTGAGTTTCAAAGGATCAACCGCTTTTTTATCTCGAATCATCTTTAGAATTTGACGCCATTGATCACATGCTCGTATCAAGTTGCCTTGTATAGAAAGTTGTAGAAAGAGGACTTACTGTAGAATTATCTGAAAACATGTATAGCTTTCTTAGCTTGCTCATGAATTGGCCAATCCCCCTCATTTGTAACCAATCTTGTGGAGGTGTTCACAAGTGCAATACAAGTTTTTCTTCACTTCCAACATTTTTCTTCTTTGTTCTCTGCTTTAGATTCCGCACATTTTCGTACACTTAGTGTTTATACTGAACAACCAAACCGTTCATAATTTAAATCTTGAACGATCGCTAGTACCACATGGCGTGTTGGCTTACAAAAAATTAAGCAGCCCGTTACAAAGGGAAGCAAACTCCTCTAGTATCCTCCTCCAAAACAAAAGAAATTCCTTCATCTTTTTTTATCTAAACCTAACCTTAATCCACTTAATATTTTCATGTATGGATATAGTTTTAATTTTTTTTATCCGAGCCTGGTTCGGACACGCTTAAACTAATCAAAAAAATGGGTAGAATACGAAATATTGAGTTTCGTCCCGGGTTCGATCCGAACTCATTTGAATAAGTAATTATTTTGATAATATATTTGAGTTTTTAATATTTGTTTGGATCCTTTAGAGACTGTAATTTGTAGGCATTATAATAATTATCTAAAATAATTTTTGATTTTTAATTGAAGTTTATGGTGTGCAATTAATGTTTGTTTAGAAATAAATTTTCTTCATTGCTTTGCCTTATTTTTTTAGGCTGTATATATCCTGCCAATACCTCGACCTAACCCGACACAGATCCAGAAGAATAAGTTCAAGACTCGTTGGGTATTCGGGTTGAATCCAATACAAGTATATCTAAGCGGAGTTTAGATCCGAGTCCGAAATATTCAATTTTAATTCAGACCCGACTCGATTACAGTTCTATCTAATTTTGAAAAAAAAAATTAAAATAAAATTGGCTCTCTTCTTGGTCACCCCACGAATATAAATGCTTTCCTGGGTTCTTCCCCCAACCAGAAAAGATGCCTTCCTTCCCTCTCCACTCCACCCCCACTTCCAACCCGCAACCTCATCTCCACCTTCCTCCGCTGCATTGCTCCCTCCGCCCTACCCCTTTCCTCCCACTACTCCATTCCATTCCCCCCGCCACCACCCTTTCCCTTTCCCTTTCCTTTAAAATTCACTCCACCAACAATGTCCTTCCCACCACGAACTTTATCTCTCCCTTCTTCTTCCGTCCCATTTAAACTTTGGACTCTACGATGTTTTGTCAGGATAAGGATGGAATCTGCTACTGTGCCACCAAATGTACTTGCTGTGATCACATCAGTGGCACTAGTATGTTATTTGGTATTTTTATGGGTTGAAGTGGAAAGAGATGTCCAATGGTGAACGAATAGTGGCGTATACCAGTGTTCTTGACCCCTTTTTCGGTATATCACTTATTTTTTGTTTTTTAAAGATTTGTTTTGGATTTTTTTGGCTGATTTTTTGTTATTTTAATTCAGGGGTATTTGTCCTACCATAGACCGAAGGATTTGTCGGAGGCGTTGCTTAATGTCGTGCGGCTAATCAATTCTAAAAAAATAGAACATTTGCAATCATCCCTGGTGGTCTTGTGTTCTTCAGGGCATTGTGGCTTTTAAACTAATTTGTATGCGAAAAATAAATATATTTATAAATGGTTGATTTGGAATTTGATTTATAACTTACCTTGATTTTAGGTTGTTCTTTTATTTTTTTGGTTTCCTTGTAGTTTATGATTTGTTGTGTTGGTGTTGATCGCGGATTTGATGCGATTAGAGTAGTAAATGATGCGGTGACATATGATTCTACTATTTTATTGTTAGTTTTGCTTTTAAAAGTATGCGAATTTCGTCCTCTATGTGCAACAAGTATTGCTTTCAATTGTATGCAATATTTTTCTAAGTATTGAATTAAAATATTAAATTGATGTTTTGCAACAAAGTGGAGGCGGAAAGAAGGTGGACAGTAACTAATGAAATGACGCTGAGAAAATTGTCACAATGACGTTAGTTTAATCCTTTCTTTTGCTTTTGCTTTGATTGATTTAAGCTGAAAAGAGGTTAAGCTATTGATACTTTATACCAATTACATGTTGTCAACTCTGCTTAACTATGGTCAACATGATCTTAACCTTTATTTTATAAAACTAATGACTCAACACTAACTAATTAACCACCTGCTATTTGCTGGAAATAGCGAAATACACATTGCTTCAATATTTCAAACAAATGACACATAATAGTCATAAGTCAAAATATTGACAAGTTATGGAAAACTACTCCAAATCAAGGAAGGGATCCAGATTTGTTGAGTTTCAAAGGATCAACCGCTTTTTTATCTCGAATCATCTTTAGAATTTGACGCCATTGATCACATGCTCGTATCAAGTTGCCTTGTATAGAAAGTTGTAGAAAGAGGACTTACTGTAGAATTATCTGAAAACATGTATAGCTTTCTTAGCTTGCTCATGAATTGGCCAATCCCCCTCATTTGTAACCAATCTTGTGGAGGTGTTCACAAGTGCAATACAAGTTTTTCTTCACTTCCAACATTTTTCTTCTTTGTTCTCTGCTTTAGATTCCGCACATTTTCGTACACTTAGTGTTTATACTGAACAACCAAACCGTTCATAATTTAAATCTTGAACGATCGCTAGTACCACATGGCGTGTTGGCTTACAAAAAATTAAGCAGCCCGTTACAAAGGGAAGCAAACTCCTCTAGTATCCTCCTCCAAAACAAAAGAAATTCCTTCATCTTTTTTTATCTAAACCTAACCTTAATCCACTTAATATTTTCATGTATGGATATAGTTTTAATTTTTTTTATCCGAGCCTGGTTCGGACACGCTTAAACTAATCAAAAAAATGGGTAGAATACGAAATATTGAGTTTCGTCCCGGGTTCGATCCGAACTCATTTGAATAAGTAATTATTTTGATAATATATTTGAGTTTTTAATATTTGTTTGGATCCTTTAGAGACTGTAATTTGTAGGCATTATAATAATTATCTAAAATAATTTTTGATTTTTAATTGAAGTTTATGGTGTGCAATTAATGTTTGTTTAGAAATAAATTTTCTTCATTGCTTTGCCTTATTTTTTTAGGCTGTATATATCCTGCCAATACCTCGACCTAACCCGACACAGATCCAGAAGAATAAGTTCAAGACTCGTTGGGTATTCGGGTTGAATCCAATACAAGTATATCTAAGCGGAGTTTAGATCCGAGTCCGAAATATTCAATTTTAATTCAGACCCGACTCGATTACAGTTCTATCTAATTTTGAAAAAAAAAATTAAAATAAAATTGGCTCTCTTCTTGGTCACCCCACGAATATAAATGCTTTCCTGGGTTCTTCCCCCAACCAGAAAAGATGCCTTCCTTCCCTCTCCACTCCACCCCCACTTCCAACCCGCAACCTCATCTCCACCTTCCTCCGCTGCATTGCTCCCTCCGCCCTACCCCTTTCCTCCCACTACTCCATTCCATTCCCCCCGCCACCACCCTTTCCCTTTCCCTTTCCTTTAAAATTCACTCCACCAACAATGTCCTTCCCACCACGAACTTTATCTCTCCCTTCTTCTTCCGTCCCATTTAAACTTTGGACTCTACGATGTTTTGTCAGGATAAGGATGGAATCTGCTACTGTGCCACCAAATGTACTTGCTGTGATCACATCAGTGGCACTAGTATGTTATTTGGTATTTTTATGGGTTGAAGTGGAAAGAGATGTCCAATGGTGAACGAATAGTGGCGTATACCAGTGTTCTTGACCCCTTTTTCGGTATATCACTTATTTTTTGTTTTTTAAAGATTTGTTTTGGATTTTTTTGGCTGATTTTTTGTTATTTTAATTCAGGGGTATTTGTCCTACCATAGACCGAAGGATTTGTCGGAGGCGTTGCTTAATGTCGTGCGGCTAATCAATTCTAAAAAAATAGAACATTTGCAATCATCCCTGGTGGTCTTGTGTTCTTCAGGGCATTGTGGCTTTTAAACTAATTTGTATGCGAAAAATAAATATATTTATAAATGGTTGATTTGGAATTTGATTTATAACTTACCTTGATTTTAGGTTGTTCTTTTATTTTTTTGGTTTCCTTGTAGTTTATGATTTGTTGTGTTGGTGTTGATCGCGGATTTGATGCGATTAGAGTAGTAAATGATGCGGTGACATATGATTCTACTATTTTATTGTTAGTTTTGCTTTTAAAAGTATGCGAATTTCGTCCTCTATGTGCAACAAGTATTGCTTTCAATTGTATGCAATATTTTTCTAAGTATTGAATTAAAATATTAAATTGATGTTTTGCAACAAAGTGGAGGCGGAAAGAAGGTGGACAGTAACTAATGAAATGACGCTGAGAAAATTGTCACAATGACGTTAGTTTAATCCTTTCTTTTGCTTTTGCTTTGATTGATTTAAGCTGAAAAGAGGTTAAGCTATTGATACTTTATACCAATTACATGTTGTCAACTCTGCTTAACTATGGTCAACATGATCTTAACCTTTATTTTATAAAACTAATGACTCAACACTAACTAATTAACCACCTGCTATTTGCTGGAAATAGCGAAATACACATTGCTTCAATATTTCAAACAAATGACACATAATAGTCATAAGTCAAAATATTGACAAGTTATGGAAAACTACTCCAAATCAAGGAAGGGATCCAGATTTGTTGAGTTTCAAAGGATCAACCGCTTTTTTATCTCGAATCATCTTTAGAATTTGACGCCATTGATCACATGCTCGTATCAAGTTGCCTTGTATAGAAAGTTGTAGAAAGAGGACTTACTGTAGAATTATCTGAAAACATGTATAGCTTTCTTAGCTTGCTCATGAATTGGCCAATCCCCCTCATTTGTAACCAATCTTGTGGAGGTGTTCACAAGTGCAATACAAGTTTTTCTTCACTTCCAACATTTTTCTTCTTTGTTCTCTGCTTTAGATTCCGCACATTTTCGTACACTTAGTGTTTATACTGAACAACCAAACCGTTCATAATTTAAATCTTGAACGATCGCTAGTACCACATGGCGTGTTGGCTTACAAAAAATTAAGCAGCCCGTTACAAAGGGAAGCAAACTCCTCTAGTATCCTCCTCCAAAACAAAAGAAATTCCTTCATCTTTTTTTATCTAAACCTAACCTTAATCCACTTAATATTTTCATGTATGGATATAGTTTTAATTTTTTTTATCCGAGCCTGGTTCGGACACGCTTAAACTAATCAAAAAAATGGGTAGAATACGAAATATTGAGTTTCGTCCCGGGTTCGATCCGAACTCATTTGAATAAGTAATTATTTTGATAATATATTTGAGTTTTTAATATTTGTTTGGATCCTTTAGAGACTGTAATTTGTAGGCATTATAATAATTATCTAAAATAATTTTTGATTTTTAATTGAAGTTTATGGTGTGCAATTAATGTTTGTTTAGAAATAAATTTTCTTCATTGCTTTGCCTTATTTTTTTAGGCTGTATATATCCTGCCAATACCTCGACCTAACCCGACACAGATCCAGAAGAATAAGTTCAAGACTCGTTGGGTATTCGGGTTGAATCCAATACAAGTATATCTAAGCGGAGTTTAGATCCGAGTCCGAAATATTCAATTTTAATTCAGACCCGACTCGATTACAGTTCTATCTAATTTTGAAAAAAAAAATTAAAATAAAATTGGCTCTCTTCTTGGTCACCCCACGAATATAAATGCTTTCCTGGGTTCTTCCCCCAACCAGAAAAGATGCCTTCCTTCCCTCTCCACTCCACCCCCACTTCCAACCCGCAACCTCATCTCCACCTTCCTCCGCTGCATTGCTCCCTCCGCCCTACCCCTTTCCTCCCACTACTCCATTCCATTCCCCCCGCCACCACCCTTTCCCTTTCCCTTTCCTTTAAAATTCACTCCACCAACAATGTCCTTCCCACCACGAACTTTATCTCTCCCTTCTTCTTCCGTCCCATTTAAACTTTGGACTCTACGATGTTTTGTCAGGATAAGGATGGAATCTGCTACTGTGCCACCAAATGTACTTGCTGTGATCACATCAGTGGCACTAGTATGTTATTTGGTATTTTTATGGGTTGAAGTGGAAAGAGATGTCCAATGGTGAACGAATAGTGGCGTATACCAGTGTTCTTGACCCCTTTTTCGGTATATCACTTATTTTTTGTTTTTTAAAGATTTGTTTTGGATTTTTTTGGCTGATTTTTTGTTATTTTAATTCAGGGGTATTTGTCCTACCATAGACCGAAGGATTTGTCGGAGGCGTTGCTTAATGTCGTGCGGCTAATCAATTCTAAAAAAATAGAACATTTGCAATCATCCCTGGTGGTCTTGTGTTCTTCAGGGCATTGTGGCTTTTAAACTAATTTGTATGCGAAAAATAAATATATTTATAAATGGTTGATTTGGAATTTGATTTATAACTTACCTTGATTTTAGGTTGTTCTTTTATTTTTTTGGTTTCCTTGTAGTTTATGATTTGTTGTGTTGGTGTTGATCGCGGATTTGATGCGATTAGAGTAGTAAATGATGCGGTGACATATGATTCTACTATTTTATTGTTAGTTTTGCTTTTAAAAGTATGCGAATTTCGTCCTCTATGTGCAACAAGTATTGCTTTCAATTGTATGCAATATTTTTCTAAGTATTGAATTAAAATATTAAATTGATGTTTTGCAACAAAGTGGAGGCGGAAAGAAGGTGGACAGTAACTAATGAAATGACGCTGAGAAAATTGTCACAATGACGTTAGTTTAATCCTTTCTTTTGCTTTTGCTTTGATTGATTTAAGCTGAAAAGAGGTTAAGCTATTGATACTTTATACCAATTACATGTTGTCAACTCTGCTTAACTATGGTCAACATGATCTTAACCTTTATTTTATAAAACTAATGACTCAACACTAACTAATTAACCACCTGCTATTTGCTGGAAATAGCGAAATACACATTGCTTCAATATTTCAAACAAATGACACATAATAGTCATAAGTCAAAATATTGACAAGTTATGGAAAACTACTCCAAATCAAGGAAGGGATCCAGATTTGTTGAGTTTCAAAGGATCAACCGCTTTTTTATCTCGAATCATCTTTAGAATTTGACGCCATTGATCACATGCTCGTATCAAGTTGCCTTGTATAGAAAGTTGTAGAAAGAGGACTTACTGTAGAATTATCTGAAAACATGTATAGCTTTCTTAGCTTGCTCATGAATTGGCCAATCCCCCTCATTTGTAACCAATCTTGTGGAGGTGTTCACAAGTGCAATACAAGTTTTTCTTCACTTCCAACATTTTTCTTCTTTGTTCTCTGCTTTAGATTCCGCACATTTTCGTACACTTAGTGTTTATACTGAACAACCAAACCGTTCATAATTTAAATCTTGAACGATCGCTAGTACCACATGGCGTGTTGGCTTACAAAAAATTAAGCAGCCCGTTACAAAGGGAAGCAAACTCCTCTAGTATCCTCCTCCAAAACAAAAGAAATTCCTTCATCTTTTTTTATCTAAACCTAACCTTAATCCACTTAATATTTTCATGTATGGATATAGTTTTAATTTTTTTTATCCGAGCCTGGTTCGGACACGCTTAAACTAATCAAAAAAATGGGTAGAATACGAAATATTGAGTTTCGTCCCGGGTTCGATCCGAACTCATTTGAATAAGTAATTATTTTGATAATATATTTGAGTTTTTAATATTTGTTTGGATCCTTTAGAGACTGTAATTTGTAGGCATTATAATAATTATCTAAAATAATTTTTGATTTTTAATTGAAGTTTATGGTGTGCAATTAATGTTTGTTTAGAAATAAATTTTCTTCATTGCTTTGCCTTATTTTTTTAGGCTGTATATATCCTGCCAATACCTCGACCTAACCCGACACAGATCCAGAAGAATAAGTTCAAGACTCGTTGGGTATTCGGGTTGAATCCAATACAAGTATATCTAAGCGGAGTTTAGATCCGAGTCCGAAATATTCAATTTTAATTCAGACCCGACTCGATTACAGTTCTATCTAATTTTGAAAAAAAAAATTAAAATAAAATTGGCTCTCTTCTTGGTCACCCCACGAATATAAATGCTTTCCTGGGTTCTTCCCCCAACCAGAAAAGATGCCTTCCTTCTCTCTCCACTCCACCCCCACTTCCAACCCGCAACCTCATCTCCACCTTCCTCCGCTGCATTGCTCCCTCCGCCCTACCCCTTTCCTCCCACTACTCCATTCCATTCCCCCCGCCACCACCCTTTCCCTTTCCCTTTCCTTTAAAATTCACTCCACCAACAATGTCCTTCCCACCACGAACTTTATCTCTCCCTTCTTCTTCCGTCCCATTTAAACTTTGGACTCTACGATGTTTTGTCAGGATAAGGATGGAATCTGCTACTGTGCCACCAAATGTACTTGCTGTGATCACATCAGTGGCACTAGTATGTTATTTGGTATTTTTATGGGTTGAAGTGGAAAGAGATGTCCAATGGTGAACGAATAGTGGCGTATACCAGTGTTCTTGACCCCTTTTTCGGTATATCACTTATTTTTTGTTTTTTAAAGATTTGTTTTGGATTTTTTTGGCTGATTTTTTGTTATTTTAATTCAGGGGTATTTGTCCTACCATAGACCGAAGGATTTGTCGGAGGCGTTGCTTAATGTCGTGCGGCTAATCAATTCTAAAAAAATAGAACATTTGCAATCATCCCTGGTGGTCTTGTGTTCTTCAGGGCATTGTGGCTTTTAAACTAATTTGTATGCGAAAAATAAATATATTTATAAATGGTTGATTTGGAATTTGATTTATAACTTACCTTGATTTTAGGTTGTTCTTTTATTTTTTTGGTTTCCTTGTAGTTTATGATTTGTTGTGTTGGTGTTGATCGCGGATTTGATGCGATTAGAGTAGTAAATGATGCGGTGACATATGATTCTACTATTTTATTGTTAGTTTTGCTTTTAAAAGTATGCGAATTTCGTCCTCTATGTGCAACAAGTATTGCTTTCAATTGTATGCAATATTTTTCTAAGTATTGAATTAAAATATTAAATTGATGTTTTGCAACAAAGTGGAGGCGGAAAGAAGGTGGACAGTAACTAATGAAATGACGCTGAGAAAATTGTCACAATGACGTTAGTTTAATCCTTTCTTTTGCTTTTGCTTTGATTGATTTAAGCTGAAAAGAGGTTAAGCTATTGATACTTTATACCAATTACATGTTGTCAACTCTGCTTAACTATGGTCAACATGATCTTAACCTTTATTTTATAAAACTAATGACTCAACACTAACTAATTAACCACCTGCTATTTGCTGGAAATAGCGAAATACACATTGCTTCAATATTTCAAACAAATGACACATAATAGTCATAAGTCAAAATATTGACAAGTTATGGAAAACTACTCCAAATCAAGGAAGGGATCCAGATTTGTTGAGTTTCAAAGGATCAACCGCTTTTTTATCTCGAATCATCTTTAGAATTTGACGCCATTGATCACATGCTCGTATCAAGTTGCCTTGTATAGAAAGTTGTAGAAAGAGGACTTACTGTAGAATTATCTGAAAACATGTATAGCTTTCTTAGCTTGCTCATGAATTGGCCAATCCCCCTCATTTGTAACCAATCTTGTGGAGGTGTTCACAAGTGCAATACAAGTTTTTCTTCACTTCCAACATTTTTCTTCTTTGTTCTCTGCTTTAGATTCCGCACATTTTCGTACACTTAGTGTTTATACTGAACAACCAAACCGTTCATAATTTAAATCTTGAACGATCGCTAGTACCACATGGCGTGTTGGCTTATAAAAAATTAAGCAGCCCGTTACAAAGGGAAGCAAACTCCTCTAGTATCCTCCTCCAAAACAAAAGAAATTCCTTCATCTTTTTTTATCTAAACCTAACCTTAATCCACTTAATATTTTCATGTATGGATATAGTTTTAAATTTGTTTATCCGAGACTGGTTCAGACACGCTTAAAATAAAAAAAAAAAGGGTAGAATACGAAATATTGAGTTTCGTCCCGGGTTCGATCCGAACTCATTTGAATAAGTAATTATTTTGATAATATATTTGAGTTTATAATATTTGTTTGGATCCTTTAGAGACTGTAATTTGTAGGCATTATAATAATTATCTAAAATAATTTTTAATTTTAATTGAAGTTTATGGTGTGCAATTAATGTTTGTTTAGAAATAAATTTTCTTCATTGCTTTACCTTATTTTTTTAGGCTGCATATATCCTACTAATACCTCGACCTAACCCGACACAGATCCAGAAGAATAAGTTCAAGACTCGTTGGGTATTCGGGTTGAATCCAATACAAGTATATCTAAGCGGAGTTTAGATCCGAGTCCAAAATATTCAATTTTAATTCAGACCCGACTCGATTACAGTTCTATCTAATTTTGATAAAAAAAATTAAAATAAAATTGGCTCTCTTCTTGGTCACCCCTCGAATATAAATGGTTTCCTGGGTTCTTTTCCTAACCAGAAAAGATGCCCACCTTCTCTCTCCACTCCACCCCCACTTCCAACCCGCAACCTCATCTCCACCTTCCTCAGCTGCATTGCTCCCTACGCCCTACCCATTTCCTCCCACTACACCATTCCATTCCCCCCGCCACCACCATTTCCCTTTCCCTTTCCTTTAAAATCTACTCCACCAACAATGTCCTTCCCACCACGATTTTATCTCTCCCTCCTTCTTCCGTCCCATTTAAACTTTGGACTCTATGATGTTTTGTCAGGATAAGGATGGAATCTGCTACTGTGCCATCTAATGTACTTGCTGTGATCACATCAGTGGCACTAGTATGTTATTTGGTATTTTTATGGGTTGAAGTGGAAAGAGATGTCCAATGGTGAACAAATAGTGGCGTATACCAGTGTTCTTGGTCCCTTTTTCGGTATATCACTTATTTTTTGTTTTTTAAAGATTTGTTTTGGATTTTTTTGGCTGATTTTTTGTTATTTTAATTCAGGGGTTTTTGTCCTACCTTAGACCGAAGGATTTGTCGGAGGCGTTGCTTAATGTCGTGCGGCTAATCAATTCTAAAAAAATGAAACATTTGCAATCATCCCTAGTGGTCCTGTGTTCTTCAGGGCATTGTGGTTTTTAAACTAATTTGTATGCGAAAAATAAATATATTTATAAATGGTTGATTTGGAATTTGATTTATAACTTACTTTGATTTTAGGTTGTTTTTTTATTTTTTTGGTTCCCTTGTAGTTTATGATTTGTTGTGTTGGTATTGATCGCGGATTTGATGCGATTAGAGTAGTAAATGATGCGGTGACATATGATTCTACTATTTTATTGTTAGTGTTGCTTTTAAAAGTATGCGGATTTCGTCCTCTATGTGCAACAAGTATTGCTTTCAATTGTATGCAATATTTTTCTAAGTATTGAATTAAAATATTAAATTGATGTTTTGCAACAAAGTGGAGGCGGAAAGAAGGTGGACAGTAACTAATGAAATGACGCTGAGAAAATTGTCACAATGACGTTAGTTTAATCCTTTCTTTTGCTTTTGCTTTGATTGATTTAAGCTGAAAAGAGGTTAAGCTATTGATACTTTATACCAATTACATGTTGTCAACTCTGCTTAACTATGGTCAACATGATCTTAACCTTTATTTTATAAAACTAATGACTCAACACTAACTAATTAACCACCTGCTATTTGCTGGAAATAGCGAAATACACATTGCTTCAATATTTCAAACAAATGACACATAATAGTCATAAGTCAAAATATTGACAAGTTATGGAAAACTACTCCAAATCAAGGAAGGGATCCAGATTTGTTGAGTTTCAAAGGATCAACCGCTTTTTTATCTCGAATCATCTTTAGAATTTGACGCCATTGATCACATGCTCGTATCAAGTTGCCTTGTATAGAAAGTTGTAGAAAGAGGACTTACTGTAGAATTATCTGAAAACATGTATAGCTTTCTTAGCTTGCTCATGAATTGGCCAATCCCCCTCATTTGTAACCAATCTTGTGGAGGTGTTCACAAGTGCAATACAAGTTTTTCTTCACTTCCAACATTTTTCTTCTTTGTTCTCTGCTTTAGATTCCGCACATTTTCGTACACTTAGTGTTTATACTGAACAACCAAACCGTTCATAATTTAAATCTTGAACGATCGCTAGTACCACATGGCGTGTTGGCTTACAAAAAATTAAGCAGCCCGTTACAAAGGGAAGCAAACTCCTCTAGTATCCTCCTCCAAAACAAAAGAAATTCCTTCATCTTTTTTTATCTAAACCTAACCTTAATCCACTTAATATTTTCATGTATGGATATAGTTTTAATTTTGTTTATCCGAGCCTGGTTCGGACACGCTTAAACTAATCAAAAAAATGGGTAGAATACGAAATATTGAGTTTCGTCCCGGGTTCGATCCGAACTCATTTGAATAAGTAATTATTTTGATAATATATTTGAGTTTTTAATATTTGTTTGGATCCTTTAGAGACTGTAATTTGTAGGCATTATAATAATTATCTAAAATAATTTTTGATTTTTAATTGAAGTTTATGGTGTGCAATAATGTTTGTTTAGAAATAAATTTTCTTCATTGCTTTGCCTTATTTTTTTAGGCTGTATATATCCTACCAATACCTCGACCTAACGAATAGTGGCGTATACCAGTGTTCTTGGCCCCTTTTTTGGTATATCACTTATTTTCATTTTTTAAAGATTTGTTTTGGATTTTTTTGGCTGATTTTTTGTTATTTTAATTTAGGGGTATTTGTCCTACCATAGACCGAAGGATTTGTCGGAGCCGTTGCTTAATGTCGTGCGGCTAATCAATTCTAAAAAAATGGAACATTTGCAATCATCCCTGGTGGTCTTGTGTTCTTCAGGGCATTGTGGCTTTTAAACTAATTTGTATGCGAAAAATAAATATATTTATAAATGGTTGATTTGGAATTTGATTTATAACTTACATTGATTTTAGGTTGTTCTTTTATTTTTTTGGTTTCCTTGTAGTTTATGATTTGTTGTGTTGGTGTTGATCGCGAATTTGATGCGATTAGAGTAGTAAATGATGCGGTGACATATGATTCTACTATTTTATTGTTAGTGTTGCTTTTAAAAGTATGCGGATTTCGTCCTCTATGTGCAACAAGTATTCCTTTCAATTGTATAAAATATTTTTATAACTATATTGAATTAAAATATTAAATTGATGTTTTGCAGCAAGGTGGAGGCGGAAAGAAGGTGGACAGTAACTAATGAAGTGACGCTGAGAAAATTGTCACAATGACGTGAGTTTAATCCTTTCTTTTGCTTTTGCTTTGATTGATTTAAGCTGAAAAGAGGTTAAGCTATTGATAATTTGTACCAATTACATGTTGTCAACTCTGTTTAACTATGGTCAACATGATCTTAACCTTTATTTTATAAAACTAATGACTCAACACTAACTAATTAACCACCTGCTATTTGCTGGAAATAGCGAAATACACATGGCTTCAATATTTCAAACAAATGACACATAATAGTCATAAGTCAAAATAATGACAAGTTATGGAAAACTACTCCAAATCAAGGAAGGGATCCAGATTTGTTGAGTTTCAAAGGATCAACCGCTTTTTTATCTCGAATCATCTTTAGAATTTGACGCCATTGATCCCATACTCGTATCAAGTTGCCTTGTTTAGAAAGTTGTGGGAAGAGGACTTACTGTACAATTATCTGAAAACATGTATAGCTTTCTTAGCTTGCTCATAAATTGGCCAATCCCCTCATTTGTAACCAATCTTGTGGAGGTGTTCATAAGTGCAATACAAGTTTTTCTTCGCTTCCAACATTTTTCTTCTTTGTTCTCTACTTTACATTCTGCACATTTTCGTACCCTTAGTGTTTATACTGAACAACCAAACCGTTCATAATTTCAATCTTGAACGATCGCTAGTACCACATGGCGTGTTGGCTTACAAAAAATTAAGCAGCCCGTTACAAAAGGAAGCAAACTCCTCTAGTATCCTCCTTCAAAACAAAAGAAATTCCTTCATCTTTTTTTATCTAGACCTGACATTAATCCACTTAATATTTTCATGTATGGACATAGTTTTAATTTTGTTTATCCGAGTCTGGTTCGGACACGCTTAAACTAATCAAAAAAATGGGTAGAATACGAAATATTGAGTTTCGTCCCGGGTTCGATCCGAACTCATTTGAATAAGTAATTATTTTGATAATATATTTGAATTTTTAATATTTGTTTGGATCCTTTAGAGACTGTAATTTGTCGGCATTATAATAATTATCTAAAATAATTTTTGATTTTTAATTGAAGTTTATGGTGTGCAATTAATGTTTGTTTAGAAATAAATTTTCTTCATTGCTTTGCCTTATTTTTTTAGGCTGTATATATCCTACAAATACCTCAACCTAACCCGACACAGATCCAAAAGAATAAGTTCAAGACTCGTTGGGTATTCGGGTTGAATCCAATACAAGTATATCTAAGCGGAGTTTAGATCCGAGTCCGAAATATTCAATTTTAATTCAGACCCGACTCGATTACAGTTCTATCCAATTTTGAAAAAAAAAATTAAAATAAAATTGGCTCTCTTCTTGGTCACCCCACGAATATAAATGCTTTCCTGGGTTCTTCCCCCAACCAGAAAAGATGCCTTCCTTCTCTCTCCACTCCACCCCCACTTCCAACCCGCAACCTCATCTCCACCTTCCTCCGCTGCATTGCTCCCTCCGCCCAACCCCTTTCCTCCCACTACTCCATTCCATTCCCCCCGCCACCACCCTTTCCCTTTCCCTTTCCTTTAAAATTCACTCCACCAACAATGTCCTTCCCACCACGAACTTTATCTCTCCCTTCTTCTTCCGTCCCATTTAAACTTTGGACTCTACGATGTTTTGTCAGGATAAGGATGGAATCTGCTACTGTGCCACCAAATGTACTTGCTGTGATCACATCAGTGGCACTAGTATGTTATTTGGTATTTTTATGGGTTGAAGTGGAAAGAGATGTCCAATGGTGAACGAATAGTGGCGTATACCAGTGTTCTTGACCCCTTTTTCGGTATATCACTTATTTTTTGTTTTTTAAAGATTTGTTTTGGATTTTTTTGGCTGATTTTTTGTTATTTTAATTCAGGGGTATTTGTCCTACCATAGACCGAAGGATTTGTCGGAGGCGTTGCTTAATGTCGTGCGGCTAATCAATTCTAAAAAAATAGAACATTTGCAATCATCCCTGGTGGTCTTGTGTTCTTCAGGGCATTGTGGCTTTTAAACTAATTTGTATGCGAAAAATAAATATATTTATAAATGGTTGATTTGGAATTTGATTTATAACTTACCTTGATTTTAGGTTGTTCTTTTATTTTTTTGGTTTCCTTGTAGTTTATGATTTGTTGTGTTGGTGTTGATCGCGGATTTGATGCGATTAGAGTAGTAAATGATGCGGTGACATATGATTCTACTATTTTATTGTTAGTTTTGCTTTTAAAAGTATGCGAATTTCGTCCTCTATGTGCAACAAGTATTGCTTTCAATTGTATGCAATATTTTTCTAAGTATTGAATTAAAATATTAAATTGATGTTTTGCAACAAAGTGGAGGCGGAAAGAAGGTGGACAGTAACTAATGAAATGACGCTGAGAAAATTGTCACAATGACGTTAGTTTAATCCTTTCTTTTGCTTTTGCTTTGATTGATTTAAGCTGAAAAGAGGTTAAGCTATTGAGGTTTGCTTTGTTGTTTGCTGTGAGGTCCTGCTAAAACTTCAACAATTTACTAACTCTGCTTCCTGGTTAACCACACCTTGCTTCAAAAATAGTGACTAATACCATATTGATTCAATATTTCAAACAAATGACACATAATAGTCATAAGTCAAAATATTGACAAGTTATGGAAAACTACTCCAAATCAAGGAAGGGATCCAGATTTGTTGAGTTTCAAAGGATCAACCGCTTTTTTATCTCGAATCATCTTTAGAATTTGACGCCATTGATCACATGCTCGTATCAAGTTGCCTTGTATAGAAAGTTGTAGAAAGAGGACTTACTGTAGAATTATCTGAAAACATGTATAGCTTTCTTAGCTTGCTCATGAATTGGCCAATCCCCCTCATTTGTAACCAATCTTGTGGAGGTGTTCACAAGTGCAATACAAGTTTTTCTTCACTTCCAACATTTTTCTTCTTTGTTCTCTGCTTTAGATTCCGCACATTTTCGTACACTTAGTGTTTATACTGAACAACCAAACCGTTCATAATTTAAATCTTGAACGATCGCTAGTACCACATGGCGTGTTGGCTTACAAAAAATTAAGCAGCCCGTTACAAAGGGAAGCAAACTCCTCTAGTATCCTCCTCCAAAACAAAAGAAATTCCTTCATCTTTTTTTATCTAAACCTAACCTTAATCCACTTAATATTTTCATGTATGGTTTTAATTTTTTTTATCCGAGCCTGGTTCGGACACGCTTAAACTAATCAAAAAAATGGGTAGAATACGAAATATTGAGTTTCGTCCCGGGTTCGATCCGAACTCATTTGAATAAGTAATTATTTTGATAATATATTTGAGTTTTTAATATTTGTTTGGATCCTTTAGAGACTGTAATTTGTAGGCATTATAATAATTATCTAAAATAATTTTTGATTTTTAATTGAAGTTTATGGTGTGCAATTAATGTTTGTTTAGAAATAAATTTTCTTCATTGCTTTGCCTTATTTTTTTAGGCTGTATATATCCTGCCAATACCTCGACCTAACCCGACACAGATCCAGAAGAATAAGTTCAAGACTCGTTGGGTATTCGGGTTGAATCCAATACAAGTATATCTAAGCGGAGTTTAGATCCGAGTCCGAAATATTCAATTTTAATTCAGACCCGACTCGATTACAGTTCTATCTAATTTTGAAAAAAAAAATTAAAATAAAATTGGCTCTCTTCTTGGTCACCCCACGAATATAAATGCTTTCCTGGGTTCTTCCCCCAACCAGAAAAGATGCCTTCCTTCCCTCTCCACTCCACCCCCACTTCCAACCCGCAACCTCATCTCCACCTTCCTCCGCTGCATTGCTCCCTCCGCCCTACCCCTTTCCTCCCACTACTCCATTCCATTCCCCCCGCCACCACCCTTTCCCTTTCCCTTTCCTTTAAAATTCACTCCACCAACAATGTCCTTCCCACCACGAACTTTATCTCTCCCTTCTTCTTCCGTCCCATTTAAACTTTGGACTCTACGATGTTTTGTCAGGATAAGGATGGAATCTGCTACTGTGCCACCAAATGTACTTGCTGTGATCACATCAGTGGCACTAGTATGTTATTTGGTATTTTTATGGGTTGAAGTGGAAAGAGATGTCCAATGGTGAACGAATAGTGGCGTATACCAGTGTTCTTGACCCCTTTTTCGGTATATCACTTATTTTTTGTTTTTTAAAGATTTGTTTTGGATTTTTTTGGCTGATTTTTTGTTATTTTAATTCAGGGGTATTTGTCCTACCATAGACCGAAGGATTTGTCGGAGGCGTTGCTTAATGTCGTGCGGCTAATCAATTCTAAAAAAATAGAACATTTGCAATCATCCCTGGTGGTCTTGTGTTCTTCAGGGCATTGTGGCTTTTAAACTAATTTGTATGCGAAAAATAAATATATTTATAAATGGTTGATTTGGAATTTGATTTATAACTTACCTTGATTTTAGGTTGTTCTTTTATTTTTTTGGTTTCCTTGTAGTTTATGATTTGTTGTGTTGGTGTTGATCGCGGATTTGATGCGATTAGAGTAGTAAATGATGCGGTGACATATGATTCTACTATTTTATTGTTAGTTTTGCTTTTAAAAGTATGCGAATTTCGTCCTCTATGTGCAACAAGTATTGCTTTCAATTGTATGCAATATTTTTCTAAGTATTGAATTAAAATATTAAATTGATGTTTTGCAACAAAGTGGAGGCGGAAAGAAGGTGGACAGTAACTAATGAAATGACGCTGAGAAAATTGTCACAATGACGTTAGTTTAATCCTTTCTTTTGCTTTTGCTTTGATTGATTTAAGCTGAAAAGAGGTTAAGCTATTGATACTTTATACCAATTACATGTTGTCAACTCTGCTTAACTATGGTCAACATGATCTTAACCTTTATTTTATAAAACTAATGACTCAACACTAACTAATTAACCACCTGCTATTTGCTGGAAATAGCGAAATACACATTGCTTCAATATTTCAAACAAATGACACATAATAGTCATAAGTCAAAATATTGACAAGTTATGGAAAACTACTCCAAATCAAGGAAGGGATCCAGATTTGTTGAGTTTCAAAGGATCAACCGCTTTTTTATCTCGAATCATCTTTAGAATTTGACGCCATTGATCACATGCTCGTATCAAGTTGCCTTGTATAGAAAGTTGTAGAAAGAGGACTTACTGTAGAATTATCTGAAAACATGTATAGCTTTCTTAGCTTGCTCATGAATTGGCCAATCCCCCTCATTTGTAACCAATCTTGTGGAGGTGTTCACAAGTGCAATACAAGTTTTTCTTCACTTCCAACATTTTTCTTCTTTGTTCTCTGCTTTAGATTCCGCACATTTTCGTACACTTAGTGTTTATACTGAACAACCAAACCGTTCATAATTTAAATCTTGAACGATCGCTAGTACCACATGGCGTGTTGGCTTACAAAAAATTAAGCAGCCCGTTACAAAGGGAAGCAAACTCCTCTAGTATCCTCCTCCAAAACAAAAGAAATTCCTTCATCTTTTTTTATCTAAACCTAACCTTAATCCACTTAATATTTTCATGTATGGATATAGTTTTAATTTTGTTTATCCGAGCCTGGTTCGGACACGCTTAAACTAATCAAAAAAATGGGTAGAATACGAAATATTGAGTTTCGTCCCGGGTTCGATCCGAACTCATTTGAATAAGTAATTATTTTGATAATATATTTGAGTTTTTAATATTTGTTTGGATCCTTTAGAGACTGTAATTTGTAGGCATTATAATAATTATCTAAAATAATTTTTGATTTTTAATTGAAGTTTATGGTGTGCAATTAATGTTTGTTTAGAAATAAATTTTCTTCATTGCTTTGCCTTATTTTTTTAGGCTGTATATATCCTGCCAATACCTCGACCTAACCCGACACAGATCCAGAAGAATAAGTTCAAGACTCGTTGGGTATTCGGGTTGAATCCAATACAAGTATATCTAAGCGGAGTTTAGATCCGAGTCCGAAATATTCAATTTTAATTCAGACCCGACTCGATTACAGTTCTATCTAATTTTGAAAAAAAAAATTAAAATAAAATTGGCTCTCTTCTTGGTCACCCCACGAATATAAATGCTTTCCTGGGTTCTTCCCCCAACCAGAAAAGATGCCTTCCTTCCCTCTCCACTCCACCCCCACTTCCAACCCGCAACCTCATCTCCACCTTCCTCCGCTGCATTGCTCCCTCCGCCCTACCCCTTTCCTCCCACTACTCCATTCCATTCCCCCCGCCACCACCCTTTCCCTTTCCCTTTCCTTTAAAATTCACTCCACCAACAATGTCCTTCCCACCACGAACTTTATCTCTCCCTTCTTCTTCCGTCCCATTTAAACTTTGGACTCTACGATGTTTTGTCAGGATAAGGATGGAATCTGCTACTGTGCCACCAAATGTACTTGCTGTGATCACATCAGTGGCACTAGTATGTTATTTGGTATTTTTATGGGTTGAAGTGGAAAGAGATGTCCAATGGTGAACGAATAGTGGCGTATACCAGTGTTCTTGACCCCTTTTTCGGTATATCACTTATTTTTTGTTTTTTAAAGATTTGTTTTGGATTTTTTTGGCTGATTTTTTGTTATTTTAATTCAGGGGTATTTGTCCTACCATAGACCGAAGGATTTGTCGGAGGCGTTGCTTAATGTCGTGCGGCTAATCAATTCTAAAAAAATAGAACATTTGCAATCATCCCTGGTGGTCTTGTGTTCTTCAGGGCATTGTGGCTTTTAAACTAATTTGTATGCGAAAAATAAATATATTTATAAATGGTTGATTTGGAATTTGATTTATAACTTACCTTGATTTTAGGTTGTTCTTTTATTTTTTTGGTTTCCTTGTAGTTTATGATTTGTTGTGTTGGTGTTGATCGCGGATTTGATGCGATTAGAGTAGTAAATGATGCGGTGACATATGATTCTACTATTTTATTGTTAGTTTTGCTTTTAAAAGTATGCGAATTTCGTCCTCTATGTGCAACAAGTATTGCTTTCAATTGTATGCAATATTTTTCTAAGTATTGAATTAAAATATTAAATTGATGTTTTGCAACAAAGTGGAGGCGGAAAGAAGGTGGACAGTAACTAATGAAATGACGCTGAGAAAATTGTCACAATGACGTTAGTTTAATCCTTTCTTTTGCTTTTGCTTTGATTGATTTAAGCTGAAAAGAGGTTAAGCTATTGATACTTTATACCAATTACATGTTGTCAACTCTGCTTAACTATGGTCAACATGATCTTAACCTTTATTTTATAAAACTAATGACTCAACACTAACTAATTAACCACCTGCTATTTGCTGGAAATAGCGAAATACACATTGCTTCAATATTTCAAACAAATGACACATAATAGTCATAAGTCAAAATATTGACAAGTTATGGAAAACTACTCCAAATCAAGGAAGGGATCCAGATTTGTTGAGTTTCAAAGGATCAACCGCTTTTTTATCTCGAATCATCTTTAGAATTTGACGCCATTGATCACATGCTCGTATCAAGTTGCCTTGTATAGAAAGTTGTAGAAAGAGGACTTACTGTAGAATTATCTGAAAACATGTATAGCTTTCTTAGCTTGCTCATGAATTGGCCAATCCCCCTCATTTGTAACCAATCTTGTGGAGGTGTTCACAAGTGCAATACAAGTTTTTCTTCACTTCCAACATTTTTCTTCTTTGTTCTCTGCTTTAGATTCCGCACATTTTCGTACACTTAGTGTTTATACTGAACAACCAAACCGTTCATAATTTAAATCTTGAACGATCGCTAGTACCACATGGCGTGTTGGCTTACAAAAAATTAAGCAGCCCGTTACAAAGGGAAGCAAACTCCTCTAGTATCCTCCTCCAAAACAAAAGAAATTCCTTCATCTTTTTTTATCTAAACCTAACCTTAATCCACTTAATATTTTCATGTATGGATATAGTTTTAATTTTTTTTATCCGAGCCTGGTTCGGACACGCTTAAACTAATCAAAAAAATGGGTAGAATACGAAATATTGAGTTTCGTCCCGGGTTCGATCCGAACTCATTTGAATAAGTAATTATTTTGATAATATATTTGAGTTTTTAATATTTGTTTGGATCCTTTAGAGACTGTAATTTGTAGGCATTATAATAATTATCTAAAATAATTTTTGATTTTTAATTGAAGTTTATGGTGTGCAATTAATGTTTGTTTAGAAATAAATTTTCTTCATTGCTTTGCCTTATTTTTTTAGGCTGTATATATCCTGCCAATACCTCGACCTAACCCGACACAGATCCAGAAGAATACGTTCAAGACTCCGTTCCGTATTCGGGTTGGGTATTCGGGTTGAATCCAATACAAGTATATCTAAGCGGAGTTTAGATCCGAGTCTGAAATATTCAATTTTAATTCAGACCAGACTCGATTACAGCTCTATCTACTTTTGATAAAAAAAAATTAAAAAAAATTGGCTCTCTTCTTGGTCACCCCACGAATGTAAATGCTTTCCTACGTTCTTTCTTCAACTAGAAAAGATGTCTGCTTTCTCTCTCCACTCCACCCGTACTACTAGCCCTGAACCTCATCTCTACCTTCCTCCGCAGTACTGCCCCCTCCGCCCTACTCCTCTCCTCCCACTACTCCGTTCCATTCCCCCCACCACCACCCTTTCCCTTTCCCTTTCCCTTTCCTTTAAAGTCCATTCCTCCAACAATGTCCTCCCCACCACGAAATTCATCTCTCCCTCCTTCTTCCGTCCCTTTTAAAATTTGGACTCTACCATGTTTTGTCAGGATAAGGATGGAATATGCTACTGTGCCACAAAATGTACTTGTTGTGATCACATCAGTGGCACTAGTATGTTATTTGGTATTTTTATGGGTTGAAGTGGAGAGAGATGTCCAATGGTGAACGAATAGTGGCGTATATTAGTGTTCTTGGCCCCTTTTTCGGTATATCACTTCTTTTTTTGTTTTTTAAAGATTTGTTTTGAATTTTTTTGGCTGATTTTTTGTTATTTTAATTCAGGGTTATTTGTCCTATCATAGACGGAAGGATTTGTCGGAGACGTTGCTTAATATCGTGCTGCTCATCATTTCAAAAAAAAAAAGGAATATTTGCAATCATCCCTGGTGGTCTTGTGTTCTTCAGGGCATTATGGCTTTTTAAGCTAATTTGTAGGCGAAAACCAAATATATTTATAAATGGTTGATTTTGATTTTGATTTTGATTTATAATTTACTTTTATTTTTTGTTGTTCTTTTATTTTTTTGGTTTCCTTGTGGTTTATGACCTGTTGTGTTGGTGTTGATCGCGGAATTGATGCGATTAAAGTAGTAAATGATGTGGTGACATATGATTCTATCATTTTTTTGTTAGATTTGGTTTCATACAATAAATGCTAAGGTCATGTTTTCAAGATTTTATGTTCAAATTCTTGTTTTGGCCCTTGGTCCTTGTTTGCATTACCGCTAAATTTTGGCATACTCGTTCTAGTATCTCCAATTATTTTTATTTTTATTTTTTTATCAAGCTGTAGCAAATTGGCATTGAACTTAGTCCTCAACCTTGGAAGTAAGATTAATTCACGTGCCAATTGTTGCAGCTCTTAACCTATCAGAGTCAATAGGATTGCAGGGAGTGAGGAACTTTGTCCTCTGCAAGAAGCAGAGGCAGCCACAGATGACAGCAGCAAGCAAGGTCGGAGATGATTTCTCGTAAGAGAAGTGGCAGTTGGGTGAAGGCGTGGTTTAACAAGTCCCTGAGCTTCAAGATGTTATCGCTCTGATATTCATGTATTCAGAATTGGAAGTAAATGGACATCCCCAGGTACATGTGTTACACAAGTCGTTACAATGTTGTTCAAAACTGTGGGTTGTATTGTAGGTTAACATTTCATAATGCCATGTATATACTCTGTGTTTCATGATCGCTTTCTTGTTGGGTTGTGTAGTTGTTTATACACGTATGATCATGTGTGCTCTATTTCCAATTGCAGATTTTGTAAATCATCTAAAATATTTGCAAACAGAATTTGGCTGTCCCAGTCACTTGAGGTCCGAAGTTTCATCAACCTAGCAGTCTTGCACACGCATCTTAATAATTTCATGAGGATTATCACAGTTAATCACTGACCAGATCTGCATTCTATTTCAATTAGCATGTGATAGAGATCCAAATGCCACCATGTGTTGAATGTTGATGCTCTAGCTCCACGTGAATTTCGAAGTCTTGCGAGTAGTGAATGAACTACAGACTTTTGCAGTGACTATGGAGCCAGCCAACTAGACTCATATGGACTATCCTCGTTTGGCATTTTGGGCCAAAAAGAAAGGGTTAATCGCTCTCTGCCCCAAGAAGGTAGGGCAGTTACATTCTAACACACCCAACTTCTGTAGTATACACTTTATACACTTCATACCTTGACGAAGTTGAGCTATTGGACGAGTAGTTGCTGTTATTTAATTGTTGAAGTTAGAATGCAAAAAATTCAGAATTTGGGTTCATTTATCGAAGTTATAGTGCAGAATATTTGGCTTCATTTTTGTTTTGTTTTGCACTAGAGAATTTATACCAGAATTTATTTTGGAAGAGAAATGTTTACGTGGAATTAGAGTTAAAAAGTAGAAAGGATGTTAACTTAATGGGTATAAATGGGTAAGTTAAAAAATGAATTGGATAAGTCAATTACCCATTTATAACTCATTTATTTTAAATTTTTAAAACTTATACAAGTAATACACTTTATACAGTGACGAAAGCTATAAAAGACGAGTTTTGCAAAATTTAATTGTTGAAGTTAGAATGCAAAAAATTTTTGGGTTCATTTATCGAAAATAGTGCAGAATATTTGGAAATTTTTGTTTTGTTTTGCACTAGAGAATTTATACCAGAATTTATTTTGGAAGAGAAATGTTTACGTGGAATTAGAGTTAAAAAGTAGAAAGGATGTTAACTTAATGGGTATAAATGGGTAAGTTAAAAAATGAATTGGATAAGTCAATTACCCATTTATAACTCATTTATTTTAACTTTTTTGTAAACTCAAACGGTTTACAAACTAAGGTGAATTTGATAGATTTTGTAAAAATGAAGGAATTTGGTCAATAGGATGGCCTCTAAAAAAATTACATACTATTTAATAATTGAATAATAAGAATATGAACAAAATTTGAACTAAGTACTATAAAAGTTAATATAAAATTTTAATTCAAAATTTTTTTATTCCTAGTATTTTTTTCGCATGTAAATTTAAAATTTCATTTTGGAAAGATAGGAAAAGATGCGTCATAAATTGATAATGCTGAAAATGAGCAAGTCTCCTTTAAGATGGTGCCATGTTGACTTTCGATGATTATTTAAGAAAAGTTTGGGTCTATTTTCTTAAGCATAAAAATGATGTTTTCTAACTTTCAAACAATGAAAAGTTTTGATTGAGAAACAAACAGGAAAACATGTTAAGCGGTTGAGAACGGATAATGGCATAGAAATGGAGGTGATTTGAAAATTTTGTAAAAATGAAGGAATTGTTTGGCATCACACCGTCAGGATGACGCCTCAATTTTTGGCTGAACATATGAACAGAACGCTGAGAGAGCAAGATGTATGATCTCCAATGCAGGATTGACAAATGACTTTTGGGCAGAGGCGATAAATATGGTCTATTATGATTTCAACCTTTCTTTTATGCAACTCTTGACAAACTCCTGAAAATTTATTTGCTGATTAGGAAGAAATTTTTATTTCAAAAAATGCAGTAATAGATAATAAAAATGAGTTTGGTAAATGCAATAGGGGGATAGATTTGTTGATTTCAAAGTTCAAATTTTTTATGAACATCTTAAATTGGCAGAACTTGTCTATCAATCTTGTTAGAAAGTTGTAGAAAGAGGACACTAAAATTATCTAAAACATTATAGTTTCTTCTTGCCAGAAAATTATTTGTTCCTTCTTGGGTTTTCAAAGTGCAAAAAGTTTTTCTTGCTTGAACATTTTCTTTTTGCTGCTTAATCCACATGTAAGAGTGTTTATATGCAAAAAAGTTGGTTGGATATCTTGAAGATCGCAGTCCACAGATTGCTTACAAATATTAAGCTTTACAAAGAAAGCAAACTCTCAGAATCAGTCTCCAAAACAATGGTATAAAAGGTTTGGCTCCTTTATGCTGGGTCATGGTTATTTGAGGAGTATGTATGATAGTTGTCTTTACTTCCGGAAGTTAAATGGTTCTTTCATTTGTTTGCTGTTTTATGTCTCATTGCTGCCAAGAATAATGAAACTGCTTGCATGGATATCAAGCAAGATCGAGTCCACTAAGCTCTTGCTAGCCATTTTCGGTTATGTGCTTAATCACCACAATCAGATGAAGAGGAAATTATATGGCAAGGGTTCCTTATTCCAGTGCAGTTGACAGTATTATGTATGTACGCAGTGTTGTTAGCAGATATATGTACATTAGCAGGCTGTGAAGTAGATTCTCAATACTTGCAAGGTACTTCAAATGTGGAGTTTGGAAGAAACAATAACACTTTGGTTGGTTTTGTAGACTCAGACTACGCTGGGGATCTTGACAGGAGAAGATCACTTTCAGGCTATGTATTTTGCATTGGGGTTGTGCTGTCAGTTGGAAGCTACTCTACAACCTGTCGTAGCTTTTTTACTACAGAAGCAGAATATAGCATATGTTTATTTAGCGAGCTAAGTCTACATCAAGGTGTTACTATTATTCACTGTAATAGTCAAAGTGCCATACACTTGACTAAAAATCAGATGTATCATGAGAGGACGAAGCACATTGATGTGAAGTATCACTTCATTCAGGATATCATTGCTGAAGGAAAGGTCCTTGTTTAGAAAATCAACACCAAGGACAATCCAGTCGATATGTTTATAAAACCTCTTCCAATTTACAAGTTCAAGCAGTGCTTGGATTTGATTGGTGTTCATTGTATATGATTTGGCCTATTGGGGTTTATGTGGAGAAGGTGGAGCAGTTTTATTTTATTTGTTGAAAGTGTTGCAATTTTAAAAGGTATGCAATTTCGTCCTCTATTAGTGTCATATACAAGTCAAATATTCCTTTCAATTGTAATAAAATATTTGTAATCTATGATTGAATTAAAATCATTAAATTGATGTTATTAGTCACAAGATTCAAAGAAGGAAGACAGTAAAAATCTAAAAAAAGGACGCAATGATGTCATAAATTAAATGATAAATCCGGAAACAACTACATCATTTGCAAAACAGTAAATATGGATTATCAATAATTCAAGAAACATTTACAATGGAAAGCGATAGTAACATTCATGAAAGGATACATTCATTCTCCTGACATTTCCTCGCTCATTTGGTCATTCTACATCATTTACAATGGAAAATTTAAAAAATTTCCGGGTTCTCAAACTCATTTTTTTCGGGGCGTCACAAGAAATATTGCTCCTCGCCTCGCCCGTGGACGTAGGTCAATTTGACCGAACCACGTAAATTTTCTGTATTTTATTTGCTTATTATTTGTCTTGATTGGGTTGCTACAACCCTTTTATATGGTCGGTTTTACCGCCTAATTATTATATGACTGGTATCTACCGCCTAATCTTTATATGGTCGGTTATACCGCCTATTTTGTTCTAACTTTAGTTTGTTTATTCCTGGGTCAGTCCTAACACGTGGGAAGTGACGATCAAATAATAAATCCAGCCTGCCATCAGGTAGCTTACCATGACGTTACAACATTTCAGATCGATAAGGGTTTGCTTGAAAAAAAAAAATTTCAATCTATTTCTTTGTGAAACTTCTCATGTCATTAAGCACCATTTTTTTTCTTATGTCATTAAGCACTTACCAATATGAACATAGTAGCAAATGAGAATAATTTGACGCCACTAACTGGTAACACTTGGGGTCCAATACTGATATTGAAACGTGCACTGGACGCGTGTACTTTTGCTGCTTAATTAACTAGGCAATTTGCGAGAAACCATGAGTAGTAGTGTTGCGTGCAACACAACTTGTGGCTGTCCCGTTCCATGCCCCGGTGGCCGGTGGGTTTGCCTGCAGGTGTGCAGCGGGACGTAGGGAAGATGATCTCAGCAGTCAGCATAGAAACCCTTTGTAAGGTCTATGAAAATAAAAAAGGTCTATGAAAATAAAAAAAAAGGAAAGATTTTACTTGATGTTTATGACAAGTTAGATAATTTGAGGTGGCCCTATCTCCAAGAAAGCATATGAGGAGTTTGCATTAATTTGTGAAGAACGTTACCGACTAAAAGTAGTTAATTGTGCATAGGCTAATTTTCGGGTTAACGAACCGTTGCAATGTCACAACTCCGCAATACCTAATAACAATAATAATAATAACTCAAATGTAATCTGACGGAGTTGAACTTTATTCATCATTAACTTCGCTAATGTAAAAGTTACAAGATTCAAATGAAGGAAGACAAATCTAAAAAAAGGACCTGTTTCAAACTCGATAAGCTCACCAGTCACCAAGCAAGTGAACAAATCCAATTTTTCTTCTATTCAATCTCTGAAAAGAAAAAAAGTCATTGGAATGGTTGACCATGAGAATAATAATGGGTGAAGTAAAGAACATTAAAAAATCAAATGATCCATTTCAATTATAAATTACTCAACATGTTGGTTTTTCAAATATTTTCTAGTTGATTTAATTTGGAAAAAAAATAACAAACGTTAAATTACATTTAACGCCTTAATATTTTTTTTATGGATAATAGTTTTAACACTACATGGTGAGTCTCTGGAATTATGTAAAAACTAAAAAAAAAAGTAGAAACACAAGATTTTGTCCCAAATTCGCCCATATTTCTTAAGTAAATTTTGATAAATATTTAATTTTAATTTTAATCTATCATAGAGACTGAACCGTCGGCATTTTAAAATTATCTCATATAATTTAGGTTTTTAATTGAAGATGTACCTTTAATTTGTGTTGTTATATATAAATTTACTTGACACCTTTGCCTTAGGACTTTTACTTTTTTGGATATCAAATATCATTCTCTATTTCTCACTTCTTCTCTAAATCTCCATTCATCTTAGTATTAGGGTTTTTACAACACGTTATAGCTAAGAGGAGTTTTTTGAGCAAAAGAAAAAACGGAGGCTCTCTTGAACGAAAGTGAACACAAGATTTGCCCAAATTCTGCCCATATTTCTTCAAGTAAATTTTGAGGAAAATTTCTAACTCAAAACTGATTTTAATTTCTTATAGCTAATCTTACAAAACAAGAGTTCGTACCTCTTGATTTTTTTGGAAAAAATTATTTATTATGGGTATTGGATGTTGAAATTCATTTTGAAGCAATGGGTCTTGGTAACACTATTGTTGAAAAAAATGAATCTTCAAACCAAGATCATGCCAAAGCTATGATTTTCTTTGATCATCATTTAGATGAAAGATTAAAAATAGAGTATCTTACTGTTAAAGATCCTCTTGTCTTTTGGCAAGATTTGAAAGAAAGATTCGACCACCTGAAGTTGGTCGTTCTTCCAAAAGTCCGATATGATTGGCTTCACTTACGGCAGCAAGATTTTAAATCTGTCAACGAATATAATTCAGCCATGTTCAGAATCATTTTTCAATTATCATTAAGTGGCGAAAAAGTCACTGATAAAGATATGTTAGAGAAAATATTTTCTACTTTTCATGTCTCTAACATGCTCCTGCAGCAACAATATCGAGAGAAGGGATTTAAAAAGTATTCTGAACTTATTGTATGTCTTCTCTTGGCTGAACAAAATAATAAATTATTGCTGAAAAATCATGAGTCTCGACCAACTGGTGCAAGTCAATTCCCTGAAGCGAATGCGACTCAATTTCAAATTTTGGTCGAGGTCGTGGACGTGGCCTTGGCCGTGGACGCTATCATAGTATATTTGTGCCTCGTGAAAATTATAATCGTAACAAACAACAAAATATTTTTCAAAAGAGGGAAAATAACTACAATCAGAAAAATAGAAAAAAGAAAATTTATGAAGAAAAATACTACCGGTGTGGTATGGAAGGTCATTGATCCCGTACCTGTCGTACGATTGAATATCTTGTTGACCTCTATCAAGCATTATTGAAAAAGAAAGACAAATGTGTTGAGACAAATTTTATTGATCAAAAGAGTGATTATGATGATGATGATGATGCTGATATGACACATTTCGATGTAGCTGATTTCTTTGAGAATCTTGAAGATGTCAACAAATATCCTATGATTGTTTAGATATTTTATGATACTTTATATCTTTCATGTAATTTTATTTCTATTTAATATTTATTTTCGCATCTTTATTAATATTTATTTTTGTTTAAAATTTTCTTCTTGAAGAAAAAATGGATGCTAGATATTTGGGATTAAATAATGGTGATGATGACATTTGTCTCATTGATAGTGCTACCACGCACACTATATTGAAAAATAAAAAATATTTTTCTTATTTAAAAATGTGAGAGACAAATGTTAATACCATCAGTGGTAGTGCAAAATTGATTGAAGGTTCCAGAAGAGACACTCTATTTCTCCTTGAAGGGACTAAAATTGTCGAAAATAATGCACTACTCTCTCCCAAGTCACAAAGAAACTTATTGAGTTTTAAAGATATCTGCAAAAATGGATATTATATCGAGACAATGATTGAGACAAATGGTGACTTTTTATTAATCACAAGTATCATTTCTGGGCAAAAATGCGTAGTAGAAAAATTATCCTTTTTTTTTTTTGGCTTATATTATGCACAAATTAGTGCAATTGAAATTCATCACCTAGTAGATCAGAAGTCTACTCATCCTAATGATTTTATGATTTGGAATGATCATCTCGGACATTCCGAATCTATAATGATGAGACGAATAATTAAGAATTCATATGGCCACTCATTGAAAAATCAAAAAGTCTTAAAATCCAATGAATTCTCTTGTGTTGTTTGTTCTCAAGGGAAATTAATTATTAGACAATCGCAAGTTAAAATTGGAATTGAATCCCCTACATTTCTAAAACGAATTCATAGTGATATATGTGGGTCTATAGATCCACCATATGGACCATTTCGATATTTTATAGTGCTAATTGATGCATCAACTAGATGGTCACATGTATGTTTATGATCTACTCGCAACCTGGCATTTGCGAGATTGCTTGCTCAAATAATTAAATTGCGAGCATAATTTTCATATTATCCAATAAAAAAAATTCGCCTAGATAATGCTGGTGAATATTCGTTACATGCTTTTGACGATTATTGTATGTCCATTGAAATAACTGTTGAACATCCTGTAACTTATGTTCACACACAAAATGGTCTAGCTGAATTATTTATTGAACGGCTACAATTAATTGCTAGTCCATTGTTGATGAGGTCTAAATTTCTTTCATCTGCTTGGGGACATGCTATATTACATGCAGCAACACTTGTGAGATTAGGCCGACAAGTTATCATACTTATTCTCTCATACAATTAACTTTAGGTTATGAGCCCAATATTTCTCATTTATGAATATTTGATTGTGCGGTTTATGTTCCAATTACACTGCCCTAACGTCGTAAATTGGGCCCCCAAAGAAGATTAGCTATATATGTCGGTAATAAATCACTTTCAATCACTAAGTATACGGAACCATTGACAGGTGATTTATTTACTGCGAGATCTGCAAATTGTCATTTTGATGAATCACATTTTCCGACATTAGGGCGAGATAAAAATCAACCGAAAAAGGAAATCACTTGGAAAATATTATTGGATTTCCTTGATTCTCGTACTAAAGAATGTGAACTAGAAGTTCAAAGAATTATACATTTGCAAAAAATTACAAATCAATTACCGGATGCATTTAATGACTCCAGAAGAGTTACTAAATCACATATTCCTGCTAAAAATTCTCCGATTAAAATCGATGTCCCTGAAGGACACATTACAAGTGCTAATGAGTCTAAAGCATGCCTGAAGCATGGGAGATCTCTTGATTCCAAAGATAAAAATTCTCGAAAGAAAAGAGGAGTAGATGAATCAATAATTGTGACAAAATTCAACCTCCTGAAGAGGTCGCTTCTAAAAAGTCAACTCTTGAAAAGAATGAAACTATAGAAAACTCAATAAATTTTGTCACTTCAAAAAAAAGTTGGAACCGAAAAGAAATAATTATTGATAGTATTTTTGAATATAATATAGCACTTGATATTATGGCAGAAAACGAGAATTATGAGCCTAGATCGGTTGATGAATGTCGACGTAGAAATGATTGGCCAAAGTGGAAAGATGCGATCCAATCTGAATTGGACTCACTGGCTAAAAGAAAAGTTTTTGGCCCTGTAGTCCAAACACCTGAAGGTGTAAACCCAGTAGGATATAATGGGTATTTGTGAGGAAAAGAAATGAGAAAAATGAAATTGTGAGGTATAAAGCAAGACTTGTAACCCAAGAATTTTCATAAAAGTCTGGATTTGATTATGATGGAACGTATTCACCTGTAGTAGATGCCATCACATTTAGATATCTTGTGAGTTTTGCAGTACATGAAAAACTAGATATGCGTCTAATGGACGTTGTTACTACATATTTATATGAAAATCTTGAAAATGATATTTATATAAGAATTTCCGAAGGATTCAACATGTCTGAAGCATGCAAATCAAATCCTAAAGATATTTATTCTATTAAATTACAAAGATCTTTGTATGGGCTCAAACAATCTGGACGTATGTGGTATAACTGTCTCAATGAATGTTTAACTAAAGAAGGTTATACAAATGATCCAATATGTCCATGCATTTTTATCAAGAAAAATAGATCAAATTTTGTGATAATTGCTGTATATGTTGATGATCTAAATTTGATTAGAACTCCTGAAGAGATTCAAAATAGTGTTGAATGTTTGAAAAAGGAATTTGAGATCAAAGATATTGGAAAGACAAAATTCTGCCTTGGTTTACAAATTGAGCATTTGAAAGGTGAAATTTTTGTACGTCCACCAAATTGCTTATATCTGGAAGGTATTAAAATGATTTTATATGGATAAGGCACATACATTAAGTACTCCAATGGTCGTCAGATTATTAGATCATAATAAGGATCCTTTTAGAAAACAAGAGGAAAATGAAGAGATACTTGATCCTGAGGTACCATATCTCAGTGCAATTAGTGCACTAATGTATTTTGCTAATTGTGCAAGACCTAATATATCATTTGCAGTGAATTTATTAGCAAGATTTAGTTCCTCGCCCACAAGACGGTATTGGAATGGTATTAAACATTTTTTTTCGCCATCTCCAAGGAACAGTTGATCTTGATTTATTTTATTCAAATAAATCTAATTCTGAATTACTTGGTTATGCTAATGCTGGGTATTTATCTGACCCGCATAAAGCAAGATCTCAGACTGATTATCTATTTACATATGGAGGTACAGCCATTAAACAATCATTAGCTGCCATTTCATCGAATCATGCTGAAATAATAGCAATTTATGAGGCCAGTCGAGAATGTGTTTGGTTAAAATCAATGGCCCACTACATCCGGAAGAGTTGTAGGTTATCCTCCGAAAAAAAAATCCTTCAACTATATTATATGAAGATAATTTAGCTTGTATAGCTCAATTGAAAGGAAGATATATTAAAGGAGATAGGACGAAACATATTTCACCAAAATTCTTTTTTACTCATGAGTTGCAAAAGAATGGTGAAATTGATGTGCAACAAATCCGATCAGATAATAATTTGGCAGATTTATTTACCAAGGCATTGCCAACTGCAATATTTGAGAAATTGGTGAAGAATATTGGAATGCGACGATTAAAAGATCTCAAATGATGTTTGCATCAGTGGGAGAAATTAATACACAGAAATAATGTACTTTTTTTCTTTCATTAGGATTTTTGTCCCAATGGATTTTTTCTTAGTAAGGTTTTAACGAGGCATATTCTTTGTGTAATAGACATTCAAGGGGGAGTGTTATGAAATAACTAAAAGTGTGGATGTCCTTTTGTATTCCCAAGAGAATTAATTCTTGATTTATTATTCCATTATGTATAGAAGTTACAATTCATAAATTTATTCATGTAGTGGAGGAACCATTTCATAGGTTTCTTCATATTCTTGTAGTAATAGGTGTTTAATAAGATTGATGTACCTTTAATCTTGTAGTACCTATATATAGAGGTATATTGACAACTTTTGGGAGGACTTTTGTATTTGTTGGAATATCATTCTCTATTTCTCTACTTCTTTTTCTAATATCTCCATTCATACTATAGTAGTTTATTAGTTTTACAACATATAGTAGATTAATTACAATATTGCGTGGAGCATCTCTACTAGAGGTAATGGCAAAGCAAGAAAGATACAGCTATGCCTTGTTGTTTTCAGGCTACATATTGCCAATGTTTTGAAACTTGGACCGTTAATTGAACCGGTGAGGTGTTCGGATCGGGATTTAATCGGTCGGACCGATTCAATCCTGGTTCAATGAATTTTTTTTTTTAAAAATAATTTATATAAATATATATGTGCAAAATAAGACATGCAATAATGGACTAATTTAAGACTTTATATGATCAAAATTTTAATATTTTCAAGGAACTTGGATTTTCACGAATAAAAATTATAAGTTGAAACAAATAAATTTCATTTCAATTTTAATTATATCAACCAAAAAATAATCTTAAATTCAACCCAAAAATACCACAATATTCTAAAATTATACAAAATTCATGTCTAGGGGAATTAGATATTGTGAGTTTAAATTTTAATTTGCATTTTTGGGATTTAGAAATTACAACTTAAAAAAAACGTTTGGAGTTTGAAAGAAATCACGAAAATAGAAAATAGAGATGCAAACTTAATAAGAGACAAAAAAATGGGAAGAAAGTGAGTGAATGTGTCATTTAATAATTAGTCTTTAGGATAAGGAAAACTTATTCTTTTTTTAAATTTTCTTTTTCAATTTAATAGACAAAAACCAAACAACTGCCGGTTCAACGATTCAATCCGAGTCGCACAATTCGAATAGTTCTTATTGATTTTAAATCCAATCAACCTAAAATATGAACCAGATGGGAGTTATGAATAGTTCGCAATTCAACCATTCGAACCGGCCAATTCAATTTAATTTTCAAAACAATGCATACAGCTTTATGCCTATGCCTCCACTAGTATGTCATCTCTGAGGTTAGTGGTAACGAACATTTCCGCCATCTTTGCATGAACCTTTCTTTTATCATACACAACTAAAAGGGAAAGCAAGATAGAAAGAATCAGTGTGGCTTATGTTCTTTCAATTAAAATTTGTGTGTGTTTTATTTATTTATTACCGTTAAGCTTATCCAATTTTTACGCTTTTTTGTTTCCGAAAGTAGCTTTAGACTTTCTAATGATATTGAAACAAGCAGCAAGATTTATCTCAAATAACCTACTTCCCTCTAAATTGATATCATGTAGTATAATATAATTGTCTAAGCATACAATGAATGAAGTCATGAACATTTGTTTGTTTAAGCTCATTTGCAATTATTTTTATGCATTTGGAGCAATCGTTTTGACGATTATTTGTTTTGAATGTGCTTTTGTTAATGCACAAATTGCCACGTTAAATATGCAACTTGCGGGACGGGTATTTAACCTGGACCCACCATTTAATTTATATCTTGTCATTGGTAAAGAAATTAATTTTAGATAAATAGCTAGGTAGGTGATTGGCAAAAACATAATAATTAATCTCGCCATGGTTTACAAAACAAAAATTGATGACCATTGCTATCGTTTTAATCTTACTAATTTTGCAAAGGTAAGGAATAATATATTAGAGTAAGTTGAATACAACTAATAAAACCCAGAGGAGTTAAGTCGAACAAGAAGACATGAGTTAAAAAGAGTAACAAAAGCAACGGCGATTTGCTTGTTCAATAATATATCAAATTCCATTTTCGTTGTTCTTCTTTTGTGGGCATGGCATTATACGTTCATTGCGTGACGGCTACATTCGATACTTTAATAAGAATAGTAGTGTATGGTTAGATAATAACTTGACTATTGTTGAAATCTCGATCTTGGAGAATTATATCAGATAGCAATAATTACATGTTGTCCACCGTTCCTTAGATATTTTTGGTCAATTTTATGTAAAAGAAGTATCATATGCCTTTAAAAACTTTACACTTTCGGCTAGCATGATATACAATTTTGCTTTCATACACAAGTTTTATGTCAATTGTTTTATATGTTCCAAAAATTGCATAATCTCAACTTTTATTCTAATTTTCCTGAAATACATTATATTCTTAGAAAAAGTGTGTCCCAAAAATATTTAATGACAGTTAAAAACACGAGCTTTTACCCTAAATTACACTATGTAGCTGCATTGAAAATTTCTTGTGTAGCTTTTCTTTTTGTTTATGGTTAAGACTGTAAGTTGAATTTGTTAATCTATTGTTGAGGTTTCTAAAATGGTTTATCATCTTGCAAAATGTCGAGTGAATTATGAAATTAATCATACAAAATACGTTAATGAAATTTAGAATCACACTTCGAACGAGAGGATAAAACATTTCGGTAAGCTACAGAATAGAAACTAGTCAATCCTTTTTGAACTTTTCTTCCCACTATATTTTAAGGGAGTACTGCACAATAATATGAAATTCTAAGTGGAAATTCAGCAAGAATTTTTAAGGGAAATGAAAAAAATAGAAGAGAAATTCACTATGTTCGAGCAATTTATAAGAATTAATGGATTGCTAAAAAGTTTTGGACGAGATTGTAGTCAATACACTAATTCCACCTTTCATTAAAAAAATTTTTGGCCTAGACAAGGTGATATATAACGCTTTCCTGACTTTTTTTTTTTTTCCTTTTCCACACATTTTAAAAAGCCAAAATATACTGATGTCCTACCCTTTTTCTCCACCCCACCTCTCTTGCCCAAAATATGCTTCATATCTCCAACCACCTCTCTTGCCTTCCTCTGCCGTACTCCCCGTATCTTTCTCATTCTCTATTCCACCCCCACTACCACCCTTTCTCTTTTCCTACCCGTCTGCTCCTCTTTCACCAACCTACTCCCCACCTCCAGCCTCCTCCTCATCTCCCTCCTCCACCCTACCCCTTCTTCGTTCCACCCTCCACCCTCCACCATCAACTTTTCCCTTTTCCTTAAAATACTTATCCGCACCTCCAGCAATTTCCTCCCCATCTTCAACCTCCTCTCTGTCTCCTGCATCTGCCTCCTGCAAACTTTGGACTCTATCCCATGTCTTGCCTAGCTGAGCACGAAATTTGCTATTGTACCACCAAGGCACCAACTATAATTCTTTTGGTGACATTGGCGGCAGTAGTAGGTTATGTGGTATTTTATGGGTTGGAGTGCAAAGAAATGTTCAATGATGAACGATTAGAGGCATATACCAGTATTGTTCGCCTATTTTTGTTGGTTAGAGGCATTTTCTCAAAATGCTTGTTTCCACTTTTATCTGTTGTACCGATCTAGTAGAAGCGTGAAAGATTAGTAGAGTTAGTGAGTGCAATTAGAACATGGAAAGCATGTTCTTTGGACTAGTAGCTGTTTCATTTATGAGATAGTAGCTGGTAAATAATCAGAACAACCGATCAACAAGGTTTACCTGATAAAAGCATTTTTTTTTTCACTCTGTGTATTAACACTTGATAATAGAAGTCTTAATTATAAAAGAGGGCAACTACCCGCATATCAACTTGTGCATACTCATTAAACCACAATGGCACATTGGAGTCCCATTTGACATCTTTAACTAGTTTAATTGCAAATTTGGCTAGCTTATTATGGCAACAAACATTTCCTTCCTTTGAACAAAAGAGAAAGTACACTATTCCAACAACTTTCTCAAATTTAGCTAGCCTGTGACAACATGCATATTTTAGTTACTTTTATATTTTCAATTACTTTTATCTTACACATGAAATTCTTATATACAAATTGCAAGCATTCATTGTCAAAATAGAGAAGAATAAGATATTTTGCAATGTAGCAAAGGTTTTTAAGTTCACCAATAAAGATTCAATCCTAATCTTTCCCTTCCAGTCCTATCTTTCTGTTTGAAGGGTGTAGTCCACAACTATATTCATGCATCACAAGTACTAAACAGCAACATATATGTCTTATATTATAATTGGATAAAATATAGAAAATTGCATTGTGATATATCATAAAACTCCCCTCTACCTTATCGTTTAAAAATACTAGAAAACTTCCCTATGCTTTGGACTGATGTGGAATGTGGACGTAAACCATCATTATGGATGGAATTGTGTAAATATCCATATCCATATAACCCCTATTTTAAAAGCACTTAAGGTTAACTGAGGGGTTCAATCATAATTTTAGAAGATTTTCTTACATTACTGAAGATAAAAGTCAAGTTGGGGGTGTAATTATAATTTCATGAAATTTGTTGCCTACCCCAACCTTTTCCACCCGATTAAACAAACAACAACAGTCCACATTTTCTTTTCTTTTTTCTTTTTCTTTTCCTTCCATCAACCTCTCTTTTTTCCTTCCTCTAATACATCTAACAGCACCGCTACCACTTCCATCGTCATCGCGACCATCATCACCATTTTCATGGTCATCTTCATCACCATTGTACTTCTATACTACACTTTCAAGCATTGGCAGAGCCACATGCAAGCATGCAAGCAAGTGTGGTCAATTGACCCCACTTAACTTTGGAAAAATTAGATTTTAGTATTGGAAAATTTATAAAATTTTAAAGTTGTATCTTATTTGACCCCACTAAATTTTAACGAATTCTCTTTTCTATATACAATGACCACTAAACAGTTGAAAATTCATAATTGTTACCGTCACAAGAATTTTGAATTTATTTTAAGTTATTTATGGAAGTTATTTCAAGAATAAATTCTTCCTAAATTTCCAAAAATAAGGGATGGGCTTCCTTGAGTGGAGTGAAAAACCAAATCTTTCAAACTTCAAAGTTTCTAAAAACTAGAAATTTTCAAGTAGGTGCTAAATTGTTTATCTATAATACGAAATTAAGTTATTATGTTTTTTATTTATAACAAGCTATAGACAAATTTCTTTAAAAAAAATCCATAGAAGATCAAGTTGACAATAATTCACAAAATAGTTTAAAAAAATCACGAGCTTTAGTTCCTTATATTGAAAAGATGTGTTTAACCAAATTGATAATGAATTAATTTTGCAACGTTTTTAAAAGATGAATAATCGTATGATACAACTATAATTTGTATGTAATTTTAGTAATTTTTATTTTTTTACTTTATATTTTAATTTTTGCTTTGTAAAAGTTTTAATGTACTGCCTAAAAAAATAAGTTTTACTTGACCCCACTTACCATGGGTTCTTGGCTCCACCCCTACTTTCAAGTCAAATCTTGGTTTTATCTCGAATTCAAGTATTTTCACACCTTTTCATATTAAATTGATATCGTATTATTGTTTCATGGGTCCTAATGATCATTCTAACATAGTTTTTATAAGATTTAATGGCGATTTAATGAGAGAACGAAAACTAGACCCATTTCGATTTTGGGTCCTTTCACCAATTTTTGGTCATTGTCGGTCAAAATTGCACAGTGGAATCACGATGTATGTAAAAAATGGAGTTTGTGGGATAGATTGTGATTCAGATATTTTACATAGATTGTGATTCATGTTTAAAAGTTTGTGGGATAGATTATGATTTGTGATTATAATTGTGATTCGTATGATTCAGATATTTTACATAGACTGCGATTCTTGGATTGGAATTGTCATGTGAATCACATTTGGGATAGATTGTCATTTCACCAATTGTGATTCATGTAAGATTGTGATTCATGTTTAAAAGTTCGAACATCCTAAGTTGATTGTGATTCACCAATTGTCATGTGTTTGATTGGAGTAAGTGACTGTTGAACAAATCTAAAGGGGTGAGGGAAAAAACTAATTGTCTACTAATTTGAATATTATTTCTGATGATTTGATTATTGGATATTGTTAAGCCGCTACCTGTTGTGGTGCTCTACTATTGATGGCTTGGGATTTGATGAATTTTGAGTGAAATGACTGACATGGATTGGAAGCAAGAATAGAAAGAGACGAAGGAGAGTGTGGGCGGTGGGGACGTAGTGGGCTCCGATTCATGGTGGGATCTCAGTTGGGCTATTATATGAATTAGGATGTTTCGAAGGTTATTTGTGAAATTTTCAAGTTCTAGTATCATTTGATCTCCACAACTTCAACCGGCTTAACAGACAATAGTTATACCCAATGACGGAGTCAAGGGGAATGAGGGGCATGGCCCTCTCTGAGTTTTGAAAATTTTAATTCATATTATATGATCTATGTGCAAAATAAAGTTGGCCCCTCTTAATTTTTTACAATTTAATTTATATTATGAGAGTTTATATATATATATATATATATATATATATATATATGAATTAGCCACCTTTGAATTAATTCTTTCTTCAAAAAAAATTATTTATTATTTATTGTGCTATTTATTTAACTTTCAAAAAGTAAACATACAATCGATGATTCATAGTAAATTGACCCAATTTGATATATTATAATAAAAAGATCCAATTCATAATTATCAATGGGTTAAAACAAAAATAATTACTTTAATGGCTCATATACAAATATACAATTTAGCCCAATTAATTGGACTCATTCTCACTCTTCTTGTAATAACTGCAACTACAGATTAGGTATTTTCAATTATGAAGATAATCAAGACAAAGTTCCGAAACAAGATGGAAGATAATTGCTTGAATGATTGCCTAATTCTATACAAAGAAAAGAAAGTTGTTGGAAAATTTAGCACTAATTCAATCATAGATAAATTTACTTCTAAAAAAAAACATAAAACTCAATTTATTTTTAATAAAAGAGTTTGAAATTTTAGTGTATGTTGACATAACTTTTATCATTTTTTAATGTAAACTAGTTTTATTTATATTGCATAGTTTTTTTTTTTTTTTTGTACAGGCGATATATTGGAGCATCTTCTTATAAATATGCAATTTGGGTGGTTTGTGATATTATAAGATATTTAATCAAGGGTTATTTCTTGTCTTAATTCATTATGACTATGGTTCATATTTATGAAATAGACATACCTTTATAATTAAAGTTAATATTTGATATTGTTAGATGTCATATATTTAAATAGATAAAAATTATTTTGAACATTTTACCCCCTCCCCCCGGCGCCACGATAAAAATCTTGGCACCATCACAAGGTATAATTGCTACGGGTTATGTGAAGACAATAGTTTAGGACATCAGTCTAAAATAGCTTCAAAAGTGTACCTCTGTATTTTATGATTGTATTTGGAACATCAGGTCAGCTCTCTCTTCCTAAGCTAGTATCCGCTGAAAAATTCAACAATGTAACGTAGTGAAGCAAATGGCCTTTGTGGGGAAGAGATGTTTTTAGGTCGGTGGATCACGAATCACAAATGCTTTCAACCAAAATAGTGGTTAGCTATTTGTAAAGGTGTAAGAATATGAACCAAGACTGAAAAAGTAAGCGGTTATTTGAATTGCAACTTCTCAAGAGTTTTTAGAAACAAATTAGTGTAACATTTTTTTTAAGATAGGATTTATATATGTGAATTAAAAAAGTAATTGAACAATATATTAAAAAAATTTATTTATAAAAATATTAAATTTTTTTTGGGGATAAGAGCAATCCAAACTGGGCTCAAGTAATTTATTTGGAACACACACCACGTACGTGCACGAAAAGGAAAGAAACACATTCCACACACATATATTCACACATTTATTGCACAAAATAGGGATAACAACCTCAAAATAATGCCATCAACAACAAGGATTTGAAGCGCGGTGAGAAACAAAACATGTATAAAAGTGCATTGCTGCTACATACAAAAATTCTATTAGAACTTGCATTGCTGAATTATTTGAACACAATTTGATCTCGATCCTAAGAATTAAGCATATATATCAAATCACAGTGAATAAAGATAATGAGGAAGCCGAGGCTCAACGGCGGCAACAAGCGGGAACTTCCTTGGTGTTGAAAGCCCGAAGATTTCTTCCATGTCCAACTCCTCAGGATTCAGATCTCCTGGCAACTTCCAGTTGTATCCATGTAAAAGATTGGCCAAAGTGGATTGGACAACCTTAAGGCCTAAACTGTACCCCGGGCACATTCTTCTTCCAGAACCAAAAGGCAACAACTCGTAGTCTTGCCCTTTTACATCAATTTCCTTTCCAATGAATCTGGCAGGGCAAAATTCCTGGGGGTTTTTCCACAATTCGGGATCCCTTCCAATTGTCCAAACATTAACGAGAACTCGAGTTCCCTTCTGGATATCATACCCTGCAACATTGCAATCTTCGCGGGCACATCTTGGCACCAGCATTGGTGCCACAGGGTGCATACGCAGTGTTTCTTTAACAATGGCTTCTACATAAGGAAGGTTTGGGATGTCCTTCTCTGTTACCCATCGGTTCTGACCGATAACCCTGTCAAGTTCTTGGATTGCCTTTTCGAATAATTCTGGGTTTTTCAGCAACTCCGAAATGGCCCATTCGACTGTCATCGCTGAGCTCTCTGTTCCACCAACAAGTAGGTCCTGGAATTCATTCATTATTCGAAAACATTTCAGTGCAATTATTAAAGTTTATATATGTGTATATATATATATATATATATATATATATATATATATTACAAATAGAACCACTATACCAGAGTGAATGCCTTGACTCCATGCCTCTCCAGCTTCACCTCTAAAGTCTGATCCTCCGCAAGGTCCAGAAGGACGTCCACCATGTCCTTGCTTACACGATTCTGTTTGTCATTCCTCATCCTGGCCGCGTTATGCTCATCCAGGACATGCTCTAGAAACCAGTCGAATTTCTTGCTCAGGGCTTTCAGCCTCCAAGAAATTCAGTCAAGGTATCGAATCACCAATGTTAAAGACTCCATTCAGCAAAAGGAGCTCATCCATCATCTTCACGAACTCTTCCGGCGTGACGATTGAGTTCTGATCAGACTGGTCCAAGTATCTTTTCCCCAACACCATCCTGCTAATCACATTCAAGGTCATAGTTGTGAGGTGATCTTTCAACAAGACAGGCTTGCCTAATGATTGGAACAGCCCCTGAAGAAGTGAATTCATTTCTTCCACCCGAATATGTTCATAGGACTCGAGTCTTTTTGCGCTGAACAATTCCATGAGGCACATCTTATGCACCTGGCGCCAGTATGGTCCGTAAGGGGCCAAAGAATGTTGGAGTAGTTGTAGCCGGTATACTTTCCGGCGATTGTTTTGGGCCTATCAGCAAAAGTGGCGTCCATGGTCTTGAGGAAAACTTTGGCCATCTCCACGGAGGAGCTGACCACAACGGGGAAGGAGCCAAAACGGAGGTGCATTAGGGGACCATATGTTAGGGATAGTTGATGGATTGAACGATGAGGGAGGGTGCCAATGAGGTTTAAATTTCCAACGATAGGCCAGGGCTTTGGACCTGGTGGGAGGTTGAGTTTTTTCTGATGAAAACGCCTACAAAGGAGCGCGATGACCATCGTTGCAAGCCATGCGACTGCGTAGGCGGCCCAACTGGTGGTGGGGGTGAAAGAAATCTCCATTTCTTTTGGTGTGTGTGTGTGTGTGTTTGGAAGGGTGTTTTAATGAGCATGGAGCCTTGAAGGGGTGCTATATAAAGTTGTGGAACTGGCCGAGTAATTAACTACTACTGCCAAGAACTCATTGTTTACTATTATGAACGGTCAGTCGGCCAATGGTCAATTGAAATCAATGTTTTAAAAGACGATGGCGGACCAGGGGCAGGAACGGTTGCACTTGCAACCGTTTGCAACCGTTCCTGAAGGTTATGCGTATTTTGCACATGGCATAATTTTGTTTAGACATAGTGTAACTTACTTTCCACAATGTGTAATTTTAGAACAAAATTTTGTGGGTCTCACACATGTTATTAAAAACGAGGTACAAAATGAGATTTGTACCGTACAATTTTTTTTTTGCCAAATTTTGGCCGTAAATTTTTAGGGACGGTCCACTTGATGACCATCCCTGCCCCAAATCCGGCGAAGGCATTGCAAATGGGACGAAAGGCCCAAGCGTAAGCCCCACAAATTTTTATTTTTAAAATATATATAAATATGATATATATTATAAAAAATTCATTTGAAGATATAAATAAATATAATAAAATTAGATAAAATTAAGAAAATTTATACAAAAAAAGAATTATTATTGTATAACTTCAACTGATAATTTAAGAAACATGCATATTAACATTAGCTGCACCAAAAAGCAAAACAATTAACATTACAAAAAGTTCAATCTTAGAAACAAACTAGTCACAATTAAAAGTCACCACATTATCAAGCATTTAAATTACAAATACATAAATTCAAGTAGACACAAACTTCAAAGGTTAATTGTTCAACAAACACACTTAAATAGTATCAAAAATAAAATACCAAATTAGCAACCATATTGCTTATAATACATAACAAGGAATAGCACCAATAATTAGAAATAAACTGACAAATAAAATGATACTATTCATTGTAGACACCAAATTTTAGCTCAAGATCATTTACTCTTTATTTCTTAGTTTTTGTTTTTGTCATGTTTGTTTTATTCATTTTTAGTTTTTAGTTTTTTTAGTTTCATGTTGTTATTTTATTTTTAAGCTTTTAGCATGGAATTTCTCAAAAGAAAAAAGAAAACAATGGAAAATGTAGAAAAAGATTGAAAAATGTCCATTTTTTGTTGTTTTAGTGGTTTAGATTTTTTTTTAAAATTATTATTATTATTGTTACTTAGTTTTGTTGACAATTTTGTTAATTTGTTATTATTATTTATTTATCTTTATTTTTATCAATTTTGCTTGATGAAAAAAAGAAAAAAAAAGAAAAAAAGAAAAATGATGATGAGAATCGCGGCACGCAAGCTGCGTTTTGGTCGCAGCTTGCAAGAGAACTTTGGGGCAGCCCCTGGCTGCAAATTGCAGAAGAAGGACTGAAGGTTTTAGGGTTGGGTACCCCGTATAAGTAGAATAAAAAGCTACAGCCGCAAGGGGGAAAGTTGGAGAGAGTTAAGCGGCTGAAAAGAAAACAAAGGAGAGGAAGCTTTTCTGGGCAAAAACAAAACCGAGAGAAAAGGAAAAAATCTGGGCTGAGGTCTGAGAGAGAAAGAGAGTAGGGAGCAAGAGGGGAGAGCAAGAAAGAAACCATAGGAGGGAATCACGGCTGGGCAAAAGCTTAGAGGTTTTTGGGGGGAGAGCATCGACAGACTAAAAGAAAAACTGAGCGAGGGTTTTGGAGTGAGAGAGAGTTAGCGGCTAAGAAAAACCCGAGAGAAAAACAGCGTAGGAAAGAGGGAGATTCTGTGACGGCAAAAAGGAAAAACTGAGAGCAAGAGGGAGTTGACGGCTGAAAAACGAAAAGAAAAATCAGAAGCCGCAAGAGAGAGAGGAGGCAGCGTAAGATGACTGAGGAGTAGGAACAGAATACAGAGGGCTACGGAGAGGTTTTAGAGACCAGAAAAACTAAGAGGGAGTTGACGGCTGGAATTTGGAAAAAACAAAAGGAAAACCAGAGAGATTGAGAGTCGGGGGCTGGGTGAAAAGCTGAGATTGGAAAAGGGCTTCGGACAGGAAGAGCAGAGCGAAAATGAAAAGCTGGAGTCCATCGCCTTTGCCGGCAAGAACATTTCAGTCGACTTCAGTTGCGGGACGGCAAGCTTCGTCTCTGGAGCCCTCGGTCTAGTCAACGGCGCTTTGCTCCCATTGCCGGCGTTCGTCGAACACCACCAGTACCGCCACCATCCGGATTCGGTTCAAGTTCAGAAACCCAGTGCACTGTAAGCCTTCTCTTTAAAATGCAGCTCTTTTCAAGTTCTTGAGACATGTCTTCCGTGATTTTTGCTTATGGCCATATTTCTGTGTGGTCTGTTGGTTTGTTCTCTATTCCTTTAGCCTTCCGTTGATTTTTTGTTTCATTTCGTACAGCTTGCACTCATTTGGTCTTGTTGCTTGTTTATTTCTTTCGCTTTTACTTGTCCCTCCTGCAATTTATTGAAGCTTAGAAGTCAGTTGCACAAGTTTCTTGTCCTCGTTCGTTGTATGTAAGTCTGCCAAGAGTCCTGTTGTTAATGGGTGGCTAGCTATGTTTGTTGGGAAATGGTTTTAAGGTCTTGCATGTTTCTTTGTTTGCCAAGGTTTGCATGTTAGCAGAAAATTGCAGCTGGCTTTAGCGCTAAAAGTCTTCATGAATTATCGAAGCTTGATGTTGCAGAAATTCTCTTCGGGTCTTGCATAAAGGTCTCATTAGAATTTGCATGATTTTCTGCTATGCTTTCATTTGCTGTTTGTGAAAGCTTTGGTCTTGCTGCTTAGTTTGAAGTTAAGCTAAACCTCCATTTGCCAGAAGGAAAATGCAGCGGCTTGTTTGTTTTGGCTCCAGAAATTCTTGCTGCGTTTTTCGTCTCTCCTTTTGCTGCGTTTTCATCCTCATAATTTGCTGTCTTCTTTTCTTCTCGCAAATAGCTCATATAAACGCAAATAGCTCATATAAACTGATAAACTGGTTTTGGCCATTTTCTTTTGCTAGCTTAATTTCATGTTGAAGGGGAAGTGGGTGAGTGGTGTTGAGTTTGTATAGTTGGGTCTTAAACATTTGAGCTAGGATCACAACCTTGCTGTAAAATGATCAACTCCAGTTGCCGAATGCTTGCTGGATTTTTCTTCAAGTATTTGTGTGATTTTTCTTTCGATGTTTGCCATTGTTGGATGTTGAAATTGTGTTGCATGTTGCTAAGATAAGGTTTTTAGATGTTTTGATTGAATGGTTGTGATCAAATTTAGTGTTAAAAGTTGATATTTGTTTGTGGAAATGCAAGTTGCGTTGGTATTCTTGATTGCAGAAATTTTCTTTTTTTCCTTGTTGCAGACTATCCCACGTTAATTTGCATGAGCTGCATGAAAAACCTTCAGAAAAATTACATTTCAACCCCCCAAGTCTCTTCTTGTTCCACTATGACCCAACCAATTGAATGATTTCCTCAATTTGGCCCTTGGTAGCTTTTAATTTTACAACTTCATTGCTTGTTTGTTTCAATTGACTACCATGCTTTGTTTCAATTGCACTTAATTCATGGTTTTAGGGGCTTTATGACCAAGTGAGTTTGTGTTTGCCTATTTTCTTTAATTTTTTCCAATAAATTGGTGCCTTGACCATTTCTTTTATTTTGGAGGATAAATAAGTGATTTCACTTCATTGGGCCCCAATTGCAAGGGAGGTAACCTCTATCTCCTTGATTTTCATTTCTCCTATGTGATCCAACGTGCTAAGTGTGAATTGCATGTCTACGTTGCTTTCCTTACCTCCTTGCATGCATTTACTTGCTTTTACTTTTATTTAAGTTTTTATGGGGTATGTGTACACCTCTTGGCTTGTAATAGATAGGGCTCGGAGAGCATCTGTCCATTTCCCCTTCCCCTTGATTGCTTGTTTTTGTTGTTACGTGTTAAATTGCTTTAGTAGGCTCTTGCATCTAGTCGAGCATGCTAAGTGCTACGTGCTACGTGTTTACGAGCGTTTTGGCATGTCTACTTGCTTTCATAACCATGAATGAATGGAATTGATGAATGTACGTCACCACACTAGTCCAACGCTAGTTGTGGCTCATTATTTCATTAGGAATTCATAGAAAGGGCTAGTCCAACGCTAGACCCAATAGGATTTTTCCTTTGTTTTTCATTAATGCATTATTTGCCTGTTCACTACATATCAAGCATTTCCCTTAGTTTTATCATTTGGCATGCTCCTCGACTCCCTTTCCCCTCATTTTAGGTTTTGCATCCCATACTAGCTATAGGGTTCATTTTGCTTGAGTGTCCCCTTCCGATAAGGGAAACGAGCGAGTGTGGCTACTCGATAGCCTTAGCACGCTAGTTTCGCCTTCTAATCAAAGGGAAAATCAAGTCACGATTTAGGTCTCCCCGTACCCAATATGCATGAATTCCCTAGACTCATGCATTCTCAATCCACTCTATCATTACACTTTCACTTTTGTCTCATTTGCACACATGCACCTTTTTATCACCTTCACTTGCACACGAACACATTTTTGTCTCCACTTGCACACGAACCCTTTTATCTTCACTTGCACACGAGCATTTTATCTTCACTCGCACACGAGTACTTTCATCTACATTTGCACACCT